>NC_086248.1:40112605-40282605 GCF_021018805.1 Prinia subflava
GATAGGGCTTCTCCCATATGGAACATATATGTGTGTGTATATATATATATATATATACACACATAAAAAAGAATACATATGTCAGACACTTGTGTGTAAACTTCTGCTTAAAACCCTAAATGCTCGTTTGAGTGCTAAAATGCATCATTTGCATGCAATATTGATGGAGTAGTTCGCATAAACAGAGAGTTGTGTTGACACACAATTTTTCTCTGAAAAGAACAGGTATTTAAAATCTGGAATTGCCACGGAATACCCTGCAAAAAATTGTAGAAGCTCCATCAATTAATACATTTCTTGACTTAGACTGTATAAAAAAATGATAAAGCTCTGAAGTACAGTAAGAATTCAGTAAATATACTGGTTCATCTAATTCATAATATTTCTGAGGTTTTTTTCTAAATTTGGGAAAGTCAGATTTTCCTTTCAGAATACTATAATTTTGGAATGGAGACAGTGAAAATGATCTTCTGAAATCAGTACCAGAGGGGATTTTAATGTACTGAAATAATGCATGCAATTTATTTGGTATTCCTCCACCATCCAGTATAAAATAATTCCTTCATGTCTTTTCTTCCCTTAAAAATGCACCAAGCGTATGTGGACCTCACAGATGCAGCTTTAATTGAAAGTAATGTCAAAAACAGTGTTTTGATCTGTTTCCTTTCTTTTGACATTTTCTGTTTTTGGAATGTGTTGAGTCTGTACGACCATTCTCTGTTCAGAAATTCATCTGGAAATTTACATATTTTAAAGGCTTCTTGCTCTATAATACAGCTGAGCATAATAGTGCAAGCTACACAAAAATTGAGGTGTGAAAGAGAAATTTCCCAATTTCAGTCCTTAACTGAAATATAAAAACAATTTCTCACCATCTGGGATTTAGCGTGCAAGTCTTTAATCTGGGTAGGCTTGCTAGAGGGATAAAGTTTATATGATCCAGTAATGGATAGTCTGTAGCTGGCTTTAAAAAATAATAACAGAAAAAAAATTTGTACATTCATTAATTTGCAGCACTATCATTAAGATGCACAGAAATTTTCATACATTCAGCAACATACTGGAATACATTACAACCAAGTGAACCTCTAATTTTGTGAAATCAAATAAATTGCATATTATTCTACAAGATGATAAAGTCTGTCTCTGACCAAGTAAGTAATGTTCCTGATATGGAAAGGTGTAAGTACCTTAGGAAATATTACATATCAAGGGTGCTTAGCATTTTACTGGATTATGCCCCAAGAGAGAGAAAGACAAAAGAAAAATAAAGTAAGATAGACATTCATAAAGCTTGTCCTTTTTATGTTTGCTCTCTGCCTGAAAAAACAGAATCAAGAAAAGCCTTAGTCTCAGAAAAAGGTTGTTAACTGTACATAATTTTTTCTTCAAATTAATTATGAAACCACCTGCTATTAAAAATAAATTGAATCTAAAGTCAGTGTACATGTACTCTGTCATTTAAAGGTAGGACTAATTCTGACAGTTCAGTACCAGATGTTATGGCTGGGAGCACCTTTCAGACTGTACTGGACAATATCTTAAGCAATAAAACTGCAACAACAGCAGGTATGTGCAGTCGCCAGATCATGCTGATGTTGTCCACTTTTATTACCCAAATTCATCCCTTGCTAGCTACAGAACTACAAAGGATGAGAAGGAGACAGGCTTGCCAGCAGCTAAAATCTCAAAATAGTCAAAACTGTGACATAAAGCACTTCTAGCAACAACTATGTTGCACAGTCCACCTATAGGAATCACATAAACAATTTGAAATCTCTAACTTCAGGAGAAATAGAACCCATATACAAGACTCCATAGAAATAAATTGAGCTAGAAGTGCTAAACATTAAAAAAAAAAAAAAAAAAAAAAAAAGTAGCACAAGTCTGTGTGCACAAGTATCAATTTTCTATGTGCATGTGGTCTGGTAAGTGCAGCACAGGGCTCAGTTCCTGCTGCCTCTGAGTTCAGATGATGAAGGACGTGTCTGTGATACCTTGTGCTCACATCCAAACTCTTAACTCCCAGACACTGTAGGTGCAGGATTAATCCATAATGAGGGTGACAGGTTGGGGATCAGGAGTCCAAGGATATAACTTGCTCTCTGGCCCAGCAGCCTAAACTACAATACAGAAAGAGCCTTGATCTCTCTGATCCTGCTTCTCACTTTGAACATACTGACAGCTATACTTCCTTACTTCATTGGGCAGGGGTGTTGGGAAAAAGCTATTTCTTACCACTCGTCAGCCTACTTTGGGCTGACCAAGAATATTTGAAAATCTGGTTGAAATAAGTAATTGTTCATATCAAAGAGCCCTGGGAGGCAGTGAGAAATATTAATGTTGTGATAGTTAATTAGGTGCTTTTCAAAATTGCAACTTTCACTTTTGTGTTTGGAAGTAGTGTTTTTAGTACTATACATTTATGAGTTTAAGCAAAAAAAAATATTTTTGAGGTAAGTATTGTGTTTAATATGCATTTTTTCTACCTCTTTTAGTGTGAGATGGGGGGAGGAAACAAACGTCCTTTAGTCCATGCTAAATAATTTCCCTACTCACTAAATGGAAAAAATCCGTATTATTCAGGATATATATACTGCACAGTGCAAGGGAATCTCTCAGTAAGATGGGGAGGACCAGATAAGATATTTTAAAAAGCAATATAGCACCTTTTGGCTCTTTCTTTGAGACAGCTGCAACATCTGAGTTGATAGATTTGCTTTGTTTTTCTGGGTGGAAAAATTAAACCACTTCAGTACACAGCATTTTTCTGATTTTATTTACTTTCTTTTTAAAAAAAAAAACACCTTAAAACCACAGTATTTTACTTCCTGAGAAGTAAGTGGCTCAGCTCTGTCCAGTGACTCTTTTCTGATTGTTGTCATGATCTTCCCCCTTCTACACCACTAAGCTGTGACATCTTCTGTGTGCCCTTGAACAAAATCTCCTCTGGTTTGTACCATTCTGCTGGGCACCTTATCCCACTGCAGTGTGCTACAAGGAGCACTGCAAAGGCTGGAATTCAGTGTGGCTTGCACTGAGGGATAAAAGACCACAGAGGCTGGAATGGGTCTGGACTCCATGTGGGTTCTAGGTTGCAATGGGGCTCTGCAGAAGAGTGGGGACTTGGCACTTGTCCCATGCATCAAAGTTGTGCCAGGTGTGAAGCTGTCCTAGGGACCAGGGCTACTTGTAATAAATTTGTTTGCTTTATTTACAAAGCAGCATATTTCAGATTAGCAAGCAATAACACTGAGTAGCATTGTGCACATGTACTGGTATACACGTTGCATTCTTGCAATGCCTCTTTAGGAATGGTTTTCGTGTGTAATCAGATGAGGCATGTGTCAGAAAGATGACAGTGGAATCCCATGATGTCTTATATATGTTTTTAATAAAAAAGCAGAGGGTTTACTTTTGTTGCTGTTCTGAGTTTCAGAGTGTGAAGTATTCTGTTTTTCCTGATAAATAGGCCATTCAGAGTCTCTGCTTTACATGAGCTGCCATGATTTTGAATGCAGCCACCCTACGCTTTGGCTTTGCTAGTGGCTCATCTTCCCACAGGTAGAGTTTGGCATCCTGAGTCTTGGGAACCCTTCTGCTCCACACTGGGCCATGTGTGTGCCTGCATGAACACCTGGGTGTGTAAGAGAGAAGCACAATGTAATGAAAGGCAAAGACACTACTGTGATCTGTGGGGTGAGCACACCAAGCAGGCTTTAGGGAAGGCACAGATTCCACCAACACATGTAGGCTCTCCACCCCCTCCATTTTTCCAGACAAGTGTTATTTTTCAATATTTTATTGTGCTAGCCATAGGAGAAACCTTGTAATAAAATCATATTGCTGTTTCATCCAAGGCAAGTTTGGATGTTATCACAGTGAAATACTTTGTCATAGATTTCTTGTTAAGTTGTCGCATAATGTAGTTGAATAGAGTTATAACAATTGTACTCTAGCAAAGTTTTAATACAAGATTGTAAAATTTTAACATGAAGTAGATTTCTACAGTGACAGACCATTATTACCCTCAAACTTCCAATGACAAATTGTATGACTGAATGCAAAAAATGCAATTTAACAGCATTTGTTATTATCTGTACAGCTTTATTGTTGTCTTTTTATTATATTCATAATCTGAAAATAATGTAAAACAGGTATATGTCTGATCATGTAATGACCAATGGCATATTGTATCTTGTTTAGTAGGTGGTTGTCCTCTTGTCTTATTTGAGAATATATAGTTTAACAAGATCCTTACCATCATTTTCTTAACTGGGATAATAAACAGAACAATTCTGCATAAAAGCTCATATCAGCTTCTTTCATGCCTTTTCTTTTCAGAAGGCTGCCTAAGGGTTTAAGCAATTTAGTTGTCTGACCCGCATGCTTTCTCTGCAGTCTGCAGTTCTTTTGTTTAACATTAGTATGTGGGCAAACAGCATTCAGAGCTGTGCAGAGCTTATCAGCCTGTGCTCAGTTGACCAGAACCCCATTCTGTGTATCTATGAGGGGCCACGTTTAATGCTTCACAGTAGGAGCATCTGCAGTTTCCAAAAATGACTTGTTTATCAGATAAACTCTGTCCTTGCACTGACACATAGTGGCTCTTCAATATCACACTCTCCTGTATGAGAACTGAGCAAAACAGGGCATGCACAATGAATAACAAGTGAAATTTATGCACATGGTATGGTGACACAGGTACCCTGTAACACCGGGCAGTTTCTTTGCATCAGCTCAGTAATTGCAGAGAGAAACTTCCTCATTACATTCCAAAAACATTGTACTTACTCATTCTCAATATATTTGGAACACATGTTCTGAAGTCAGCAAATGTTAATTAATTTGCTTATTTTGCTTGGAATTTAATTAGAAGTAGCATGAAGGGTCTGTCTCCTATGGCACAAGCAGAGACACTCAGAGCTAAGCTGAGGTTTGTGATGTGCCCATAAGTGTGGCAGCCTCTGACAGCCCAGTTGGGACTCTCACTTTTGAGTTTACTGTGTTACCAAAGTATGCCTTCACAGCCCTCTCTCCCCTCTCTCTCCATGCTCTCCCCACTACACTGATTTTTCTTTTTTCAGGAGATATTTAAACCCCTGGGCACTAAAACCATAAATATATTCTTTTAAGAGTCATGAATTTTGTGTTTATAATAAAGTTCTCACTAAATATTTTAGATACCATAGAAGTTAGCCTTTGGTTTAGAAATAAAATGTTTATTAAAACAGCATTATTTCAGACAAGGTAGAAACAGCAGGTTAGAGTTGGTATTTGAGGCTCAAGATCCAGTGAGAGTGAAATGCTGTGAGCTCTTTTCAGAGAAGTACAGCTGGTCTCTCAAATTCTCCATCCAAATAACAAAGGAAATCTTTTAAAATAAGTTGGCTTTGCAAGATTTCTGGACTTCTGTTTAGCCTTTCCTGAACATGTTGATGGTATTTGACCAGTCACAGAAAGGGTAGGGAGATGGAGTAAGGATGAGAGATTTGGATCCAAACCAATTCAGGCAAGCCTGCATTCTAGAATGATACCCTTGACTAATTATAATGATTTTATCATGTGAAATTGATATTACACTGCAAATGGCAATAGCCCAGAAGGAGCCTGATAAAATTAACACCCTTGTCTGTACAATCAAGATTTTAGGTATAAAGATGAGGATACAGTAACTCTAGTAGCTGTTACACTCTCTAATACATACAATGGCTCAAAGCTGAAACAGTGTGCTGGGAACAGAGGCTTATACCTTTCTTTCCTTCCCCTCCCCCCCTCATCAGCACGTGCTGGCTGGTCAACTAGTCAGAGAAAAATTGTTAATGAGGGTTAAATGGAAGTTATCTATTAAATGTCATTCTAGGATCAAGACATTGGAGCTTTATTTTGAATGATGCCCATATTTTTTCTCTCCTTTATTTTTCCATCTTCTCCCTCCCCCACCTGAAAAAAAACATCCAGTGGATGCCTGGCAGCATCCTCTGATTGCTTGCTGTTTTCCTGACACTAAATCTACTGTGTCATATTCCTTGCATGGGCTGCAGATTTTGGCCTTTTCACCTGCTGTTTTGGTTGGCTTTAGATGCAAAGAGAAGAATATGAAAAGGAGAGGGGGAGGGAGGGAAGTTGGGAATGCTGGAGAGAGAGAAAAAAAAAAAAGGCAAATGTTTTTAGCGCCTTCATCTAGACATGTGTCCCCTCACTCTGTGACATGGCTGCTCCAATGTTGCCATGGTGAGGATTTCTAATCATCCCTACACATGACAGGCTCCTATTTGTCTGCACTCCCTTGGGTGTAAATTTCTAGGCTTAAAAAAAAAAATCCATGTGAGCGTATCATCCGCTGTGCAGATGTTTCACTGCTTTAGAATATCAGGCAGCTGCTTGTGCCACCGTCGACAGCTAATTGGAGACTGCATCGCAGGAACAGAGGCGTAATTATGGCATAAATACACATCCTCTGGTGCATCATTGTATCTCTATTAACAGAAAATTTTAAACAGTGTTCAGAGTGTAATTAGTGTAGTTGATAAAGTTGTAAAACATGTAAATAAGGGAAATAGCAGGTACGTGGCCAATCCACTACCCAGCACTAGGGGATGCAGATTATTGCCTATTTAGAAATAATTAGCAAAGCTGCATTAGCAAAGCCTGTGTCCAACAGAAGCAATGCAAACATTTATTCTGGTAACAGCTCTTTCTGTGCTAGCCATGAAAATCTACTAATATTGGTAATTTAGCCCTCATTACAGAGGATAAAGCATGAAAAGAGCTCAGACATGAAATATGACAAGTAATATTAATTTTTATTCCAGAGGAAAGGATGCTTTCTCGGGTTGCATGCTGATTTCTCGGCAGGGTCTCAGTAGTGTGTGAGCGAGCTGGTGGTTGAGGATGCAGCTCTGGAGCTGGCTCCCTGCTGGAGGTATGCCCTGGGGTACCCGTGACAGGAGCTGATGAGGCATGCTGTGGTTAGTGCCCAGCCAAACCTTAGGTCACAGTTCAAAACGAGCACTCAGGCATTAAACTTCACTTCTCATAGACTCGCGTCTTTAATTTTGTCCTCAGCCTCGCTCCTTGCCACCCCCAAATGATTTTGCCAAATCACCTGCTCGGCCCCTGGTTGTCCTCCCCAAAATGTGTAACACGCAGCCGTGCCAGGCAAGCAGAGCTCTGAATCAATGCCTACTTACTCTTCAGGTTTGTCTTGCGCCCTGCATGAGAAATGATGGCTTCCTCCTCACTGTTTATGCTTTAGATTATGTTTCATGAAGAACATTACCCTGTGACCATAAAAATAAATGCCAAAATTTTGACTTTGCTTTACAGATGTATTTTCTAATGAAGAAAAATGTGAAAGCCTGGCTGGCATGGGAGACGTAGATCATTTTTTTTAAACAAGAGGATGAGAAGGGCTGAATGTTCTGGAAATGGGAAAAAAATGTTATGGTTTTTTTAACATCTCTGATTTCTTCTTTTTTTTTCTTCCTACTGGATGTAGAAACAGAATGTATAAAAAACTCCAGCTTATAGTGTCGGCTAAGTTCTGCTGCATCCTTAATAAGTGTGCACGTGTGTGTTTATGAGAGAGAGAGGAAAGGGGGAACGGGAGAATTCTGCTTGACAAGTGCCAGGGTTTCGAAAAGGAGTCTAAGAAAGATGTTATCTCTGGCTCAGGCAAATAAATTTCCCCACTTAGCCAGTGTTTCCTGAACATTTTCAGAATTCAGCTCTCACTACAGACTGCATAAAATCCTGCCAAATAAGGACTGAATTTCATGTAATACAATACTTAAGAAAAAGAGAAAGAAAGAAGAGAGGGGAGACGTAGAGATGAAAAGAAGCTGGACAAGCTACTGTCTGAAGTACTAAAATATAAAATAAGCTTTAGAGCTGTAGCAAGGAGAAAAGCCTTTTACAGGTCCAAAGAGAGCACTGTGTATATTTTATCACCTACAATGACATGCAAATTGTGAAAATACTGAACTTGTTGATTGAAGAGGGTTTTTTTCCACGGTTTGGTTGAAGTTTAGTACTCATCTCAACACCCTATTTAGTTAAAAAACAACGAATCTAGAGAGGGAAGCTCAGTCAGTCTTTTGCCTGTTGTAGAGCAAGCACACAAAAGCTCAGACAATACCCACCTCATCTGCACTAATGTAAGCGTCCCATCGACTTCTAGCATACTGAATTTTTATAGCCATAGCATATATTTTTTGTGTTCAAGATTTATGTAGCTCTATGCAGATGTGCATTCCTCTGGCACACAGGAAGTACATGGTTTATGCATACATACACTTTATGGGTAAGCTGTTTGGATGTGATCAGTATGCCCTGTTAAATCCTCTGATCCTGGGGAGTTCATTGAGGTTTTTACCACGGACTTCCCTGGAAGAGGAGCTGGTCCAGCTTCTGCTGCTTTTCATAATTCCAGCACTGTGTGGCTCTGTGTGAATCCTGCAGCATGTTTGTAGGGCTGTACCCTCACAGAGATGATGTTGCAGCGTTCGTGTATAACTGTGTGCACATATAGGCACGAATGCAAATGTGTATGTGTCTGCAGGTGATTATGAATGTTTAATAGTAATAGATTTCATTGGTAATGTGATGGATCAGGAAAACCTGACAGTCTGCATGTCAACACCTATTCCTATATGTATAATGCATACATATATCATAGGTATGCACATTACATAAAAGAGTAATTTTTAATTTATACACGGCATTAATGTTACCTAAAAATAAAATTAAAAAACAGAAACAAAAACAAACCTTTCCAATTCCGTCCTTCAATTCACTCCCATTATTTATCAAAGTGTATTGCTTGGATGTTTTTTTCCAGTGTTTGGTTGGTTGTTCTTTTTTTTTCTGAGCCCATTGGACTGCCTTCAGAAGTCTTTTCTTGCCCATCCATCAGAAAAAAAAGAGACAGTTATCTCCTAGATCAGGAAAAGCCATCTCTTTTCCCTCTTCCTTCTTTCCCTTCAAATTACTTAAGTAAAGCACACATTGTTGAATATTTTAGCTGAATGAATTACAGCATTGCAAGCAGATCAGGAGAACAGTCTGGACATTGGGTGTGTAAGGAGAGCTGTTCTGAGATGGACTGAGGCTTCTGTAGGTACAATACTAACAAGGGGGTCCTGAAATGGTTTTAGGCAGACTAGTAGTTCTTTACAGGGCAACAGAGCCATTGCTTACTCTTTGATATAGAAAATAACCTCTCAGGTCTTCAGTAACTGGAAGCAATTTCAATGTTTGTTGTTTTTTCCTCTTTAATAAATTCTTACATGCTATTGTTTATTATTAATAAAGATTTTGGTGTTATAATACTTTGGCAACCTTTGCAATTGACGAACACTATAATATCAGTTTGAAATAAAAATATATTAATTTATATATTCTGACCAAATCAGATTAAGGTCACATTTAATATCGTCCCTATGGTCCAAATTTACTCTTGTGCAAATTAGAGTAACTCCATTAAAGCCAATGTGAGTTGCTATCTATCACACTAGTTGCTATCTTATTTTTCTAATAAGAAAAATTAATGTTAATGTATATGGCATTTCTTTTGCACTAAGCATTGTGTGTACTGTAACAGAAAGTCATCTTTCTCCATTTTGTCTCTGTGGTAATGTGTCCCACAGCAAGTATGTGGGTTCTGACTGAAGAACAGCAGGGGTACCCATCTTGATGCACTGTTTGCTTTCTGCATAGCAGGGGAGACCCAAAGAGGTTAAATTAGGGGTGCAAAGTATCAGGGATTGGTTAAAAAACACCCCGATTAGTACTGAATTAAAGTCAATTCATTAATTGGGCCAGGAGGAAACTCAAATCAGAGCTGGGTCCAGAGGCTGAAAGAACTGGAATCTTGTAGATGCTGGGTGATTTCCAAAAGAATTACAACCACTTCATAGGTGTGAAAGCTGTAACAGTATCAACCCAAAGCCCACTGAGTTTGGAGAGAAGTGATTTGGTGAAAAACCACTATCAGAAGAGAGGGTTGGTGGGAAAAGCAACTAAAAGAAAAAGGGGTTGTGCTATCCCATAGCACATAGATCTCCTAACCGTTCACCTGTTGATTTCTGTTCATTTATACTATTTCCGCGTTATTGTTGAGCAGGTATTGAAATGAAATGCTTTAACTATGTTGTATCTTAAAAATAAAGGGGATAATGAGTTGAAACTTACGATTAATTTTCCTTTGAAGTTATTTTACTTCTTCTCTCAGTCCTTTTCCTGCATATATTTTCAAGGGGGTAAAGCACATCAGGGGAGGGAAGGAGAGGCTGTGGCTCACAGTAAAGTTGCCATTAGCAAGTAGCCTGGTAAGAACAGACCTGTGGAGTGAAATTGTTGATGCTGAAGACATGACTTTCTGTAGTGTGTGCCCCCCAAAGTTTTTACTACGTGCTTGTCCTGGGGAAACTTTTTGATGCTTGTATCCCCAATTGTCTGTTTGTGCTGTATGTTAAGTTCTGTACCTTTAAGACTGAGTAACCCCTGATAAGTAACAGTGGTGTTAATTAACCAATACAGCCTCGCCCCTGATGACTAACAGCTATAAACAATAAGCATGAGTGAGATAAAAGAGGGGGTTAGCTGCTAAGGGAGGATCATCATGGAGGAGCAGCCTTGAAGAACATGAAGCAGAGACTCATGAAGCAGGCTCTCAGTGAGAGCATCCCTGCTGTGAGCCTAGTTCCAAGGGCAAAGGGGGAGGAAGGACATGCACAAAGTTTGTTTTGAAAATAGCATTCACTCCTCTGCATTCCTGCTCCTGGGCTGTGCTGTCTGAGGCACAGACAAGCAGTGACCTGTCCTGGACTGAGAAACCCAGAGAGACACCCGGATCTCACACCTGCACCCCCTGGGTGGCATTTTTCCAGCACTGGAGGAACTGATAAGAGACTAAGTGAGCTGAGCTACCCACAGCAAGGACTTTCTGAATTTACCATCCCACTGGAGAGCAATGAGAGGTCTTATTGTTTCACATTTTTCATTCTTTGTGCTTGTGGGGACTTTGTTTGTAAATAAATAGTTTTTTCCACTTTTCTCTGAGGGAGTTCTTTTCCTGTACCAGTTGGGGAAAGGGGTTGTTTGGGTTTGCTTCCCTCTGGGAAGCAAACTCCCCATTCAGGAGTTCTCTCACAAATTTGCCCTAAACCAGGGCAGTGCTACTTCTCATCTGCTCTTGTGAGCCCAACATCCAGCAGGAGTAGGAGCAGAGAGGTGTGTTGGTGGTTTACTTGGAAAGCTGCACAGGCGTTGTTAGACTTCTCCATGATGCAAGCTGAAATGCATAAGTGGAGAAATTAGGAGATTTGCTTCAGAAGCACATTCCTGCTCTGAATTAAAGTATTGGTATGGATGTCCCCTATGCCTGGAGGTCTCTGTTGCTGTCAGCTCTAGTACATTCACTGTACTTCAGCAAATGTAATGTCTTCCAGCCTCTGAATAATCCTTGTTTCTAGGAGTATGATTCCTTTGTCAACAGCTTGTGCTTGTATACCCTGGTAAGGGTAGGTGAGCTACTGCAAAAGCTTTTGGAAGAAATTCAAACCATTCATGATCCTGAATAGATGTTTCTGTCTCGGGTTGACTTTGTTGTTCTAATAAGAAAAATTAGGATAAGTCAATGAAAAGGCCAGAAATGAAAATCATATTTTCCTGAAATATTATTTGAAAGAAGACTCTCTTATATCACTATAAGTATTTAAGGCAGCTCAACAACCACTGAACATGGGAAAACCAAGTTTCTTAAGAAACTAGTCCTGAATTCCTTTACTACAGAGAAGGCAGCTTTGTTTGGTATAGATAAGAGGCACACCACCAGAGAAAAAGAGGGCACTCAATTGTAGTAGCAAGGTCAGTGGTTCAGTCACGCGAGGCTCTAGAGCATTTGTTACTGTTATTGTACTGGTACGTTCCTCCCACATTGACAGGTTTGCTTGCTAGCATAGGCAACATCAATATTAATTCTGTAAATGTTTATCTCATGTAATGTATATGATTAAGACTTGTTTGGATGTTCTGTGCTGATTAAACCGAGACCTTTCTATGCCAACAGCCCTGTGGCATTGAGTTACTGTGAGAAAAACAATGTGTGACAACGTTAGGGGAACACAGCTGAGCATACATACTTTGTCTAGTGCACTAGGTTTTCTCGAATTCTCTGTATTTTTGTTGCCACTGATAGAGCCACATACAAATCCGGATTTGAATTATCAAATGTCAATAGTATATTTTCACTTACTGAGTCTGTAAGCAACATGCCATTTATGGCATCCTTGGAATAATGTCTATTTCTTTAACTTACACATTCTGTGAGGTGGTAGATGTTTCCCCCTTGCCTGGTAGCATTAAAATTGCACTTTTAGACTCATGTGACAAATGCTGTGAAATGCTCATTTTTAGTCAAGTTTCACTTTATGTTGAAAATAGCGGATGGAATTCACAGGTTCCTCAAAATATTAGCTCTTAGGTGTCTTGATAAATGAATGCTGCAGTTCTTGGACCAGGCTCACTCTTTTTAGAAGTGTTCATTGAAATTGATGAGAACTGACCTTGATTTCATGGCATAGTCATTACCCTCTGGTAATCTAGAGATGTGAAAGGAATTGGGAGGGAGGAAATGTTTCCCACTTTTATACATGTCACATGGCTGCAGCATACATGAATCAGGAGCCAAGAAAAACATTTTACTGCTTGCCTGCTGAAGTGATATAAATTAGTTTCACCCTTTTTCCAAACAAGTCATGAAGATACATGGCTGTCAACTATGATAAAGACCAGTTGTTCTCAGATGGTCTTAGTGTACACAAATGTTTTGTTGTTCAACTAAACCATTACCATAAACTAATTCTTTGCATTTTTGAGCTCTTCTTTGGAGAGGAATGAGTTACTTTAGTTTGAAGAAAACTGCAATAGACACAGCATGAGAGTTAAGGGGGATTTTGAGCCCATGCCTTAGTCTGGCTTGTGGTCTGGGTCTTAATTTATTTATCTGCAGGGCTTGCACTTTTCAGATATTTAGTGTTTGTTAAGCGTATTGAAATCTTTAGGCTTGAAAGCAAAGTATGACTGCAAATTCGTTATTATTCTTATTATTATTGTTGTTATTATTATTCAGGTTTCACAAAGTTAAGTGCATCAGTTTTGGAGGGTTTACTATCTTTTATGGATCATGTTTTTATAATTCTTGCTTTTTTTTTCTGTTTCACTCTTTAGTTACAAATAGTACCTACTAGCCTGCATTAGCTGTAACCTTTAGAAAAATAGCCGAGGAACTTCTTCACCTCAACAGTTGCTGTACATGAATGGTTTTTATTTACCCCTGTCTGTTCTGTACAAACACACTGTGTGTATATTTTCAGCAACTGCACATTTTTATTTATTTTTATTTAGTGATGTGGAGAAGCTACCCTGCACTCTGGGTCATAGGTAAAGCAGGTAAAACCACAAGACATGGTAATACCTTTCAAACTTGTAAGTCTGAGCACTGTATGGGTAGGTATGAGTGCACTCTTTAATTTAAACTCCCCAAGTCTTTGATTTTTACTGGCTGTGAGAGCTCTTGTGTGTCTGTCTATCTGTCTACCACTGTGTGCTGTAACTTGGGCAGCCACTGAAGCTGACTCTGGGATTACAGCTGGTGCTTTAAGGCCCATTGTAACAGAAACTGTAAGATCAGCAGAGTAAAATAACTATAGCTCTTCAAATGGCTTTTCATGTTTACTGTTGAGGTTGTTTTCCTTGGAGAGTTCATATTAAACCTTGCCTGTAACAAATTCAGACTTACCTAATATTATTGCAGCTCTTCTTTCAGAAAAGCTGTGCTGCGACTGCTCATGAAGCCAGGCTTGCAGCACCAGCCATTCTTTTCCTGGTTCTGCACCTGTTCACAGCTTCAAGCACCACCCAAAGTAAAAGCCTCTTACCAGCCACCAAAGGGCCTGGGATTAATTTGGCCATTACAACAGGTAGTCATATAATATAGCAGAACTAATATAAGGGAACTTTTCACAAGCTGAGATTTTATTGTGTGTTAGGACAGGTGATTTAGGTTAGCTTGTGTCTGTTAGGACAGGTTTCACTGTAACAGTAATCTAACCTCGATACAGTTCCTTTCATCTACAGGATCCCCGAGTGCTATGCAAACCTAACAAATTGGTATGAAAAACTGTATGGTGAACACTTCATACATGCCTGGAGTGAAATGCAGCAGCTGTTCGACAGCATACAGTAATATTCCCAAACTCTTTAGAGAAGCAGTGATAAATGCTAAAAAAATCAAAGACAGATTTTTTCAAAACTGGGTGTGTTAAAGTTATCTGCTAAAATACCTTTTTGGCAGCTAAATCCCAGTAGGGCCTAGATTTCATAGGTGAAGAGGGCTGGCATCTACCGTGGAATCTGTAAGAGCAGGAAGACCAGTATTTCAGAAAAAAACCCCAGGATCTAAGCATGCTGAAATTCTGATCTCTACACTGCTAATAACCACTGCTAAGAACCATACATGACATAACATTCTTCATAAGATAATTCAGATAACACATTCTGAAAGTTTTAACCTTTTTGTGAAGTTAACATGCTCTTTCATGCCTTCATGGAATTCTTATTAACACTGAAAGCAGCTTTGCCCCAGAAAATATAGGAGCTACAAAAATCCCCATGGAACGTGGTTTCACAGGGCTCCCACTTGAAGGGAAGGATGATAATGTAGAAGAAAAGCGTATTTTTCTTCCCAGATTAAGTCACATCATGGAATAATAACAGCACCTTCTTTGGTAGTTTGGTTTGATATTGAAAAAAGTGAATTGGCGTGAGGAAATAAAAGTCCATGTTTTGTTGCCTGTCCTCCCCAGAGCTCGTGATTCCCCTGAAACCAGGGTTACACAGTGCATCCAGCTTGCAGAATGGGGCTGTTCTCTGCTCTTTCTGAGGGGTTTTAAATAAATGCTCTCCAGTGTCCCCCCAAAAATGCCATAGCCATAAGTACAGGCTATTTTCTCTTTACTGTTGACATCCCAGTTTGAATCCTAGAGGGAAAGAAATTTTTCACTTTATCAGTTAGGCAGGGGAAGAAATTTAATGAGATCTGCTTTGTCTAAATGAAGGACTTCTACCAATGTTCCCTTTCATTACAACATTTTCTAAGTCTAACCTGCTTTTTCAAGATTCCCTAAAAGTGCCTAAAAGCTAAGTATTTTGGAAATAGCATGTCAAACTTTGCTTTCCACTTAAAGCATTTTTATCTAGTTAAATATTTTATCATTCTTTAAAAAACTTCTGTCATTTCTGTTTCAGCAGAAGAAATAATTTCATCCTTCCTAAAAAAACCCCTGCTGTCATTTCTGTTTCTGCAGAAGAAATTCATTCATCAGTTCAGCCTGAACCCAGGAGTAATTCTGAGAGCTGAACTCCCTCAGCCCCGCTCCTGGAAGTAGATCTTGGCAGGATCCCACAGGTTTAGGTCTCAAAGAGTGTGAGTTCCCCACCTGCGAGCGGGGGCCATGCATGAGAGAACACAGCCCTGGTGAGCAGGAGAAGGGAATGTACTGGGCTGCTGGGAGCTGTTCACAGCAAAGTTTAGCTGCCTCTGCCTGACTAATGACAACTAAGGGACGGAGCCTAATCTGAAAGGTGCACTCGTGTGCGTCCTGAAAAATACACTGCGAGGAAGCAGTGCATTTATCAATATATTCTTTACTGCTTACCCTACATGTAGTCCATGTCCAGCTTACTTTGTGAAAGTATCTAACTAATAAAGACCTGAATATAATTAGTCTGGAATTAGTGAAATAGTTACAAAGCAAGCAACCAGTTAATGGTCTGGTTTACTGATTTATCTTCCTTTAAAATCAATTTTGAGCTCTTCTAACTAAAAAATGTTCACTTGTAATCAGTAATAACCAGTGCCAGCAGTACAGTAGTTGAGAGACTATTTTGCAGGCAAAAATAAGCTGTATACATAAGAAATATTATAGCACTTTGATGTAAATAAAATTTTCCCTTAATAATTGATTAGTGGATGATGAGAGAAACACACCTTACACATTAAATATTATGACTGACATAGCAGTTAAGTTCACTTGTGTCAATATATCATATATCACTTAATTTTTCAGTCAGTTAGTATCTTCAGAAAGAATTTTCTGTGTGCCAGAATAATTAATAATCCTCTTTGAAGCATTTTAGCACAATATTTAATAGCAAAGGAAACTATCAAAGTAGTATTATGTGTATTTCTACACGTGTGTCTCAGATTAGCTTTATGTAAAAATTCAGATGTCTGACATTCCTAACACTGTAAAATATTTTGTCAGGGGCCTACTTTGGCAAACATTTTGTCACCCAGAAATTCCACTGTTATTCTTGGAGAATATTAACACACAGGCTTTATTCTCAAGCCTGGGAGAGTGTCATCCTGACCTCTGTTTACTGCTATTAAACGTAGGTTTACTTTGAAGCATTCATTTAAGGAAGTGAATTATTATTCCTTTGTCTGACCTTAGCCTATGGAGTATATATCATGAGGTTCTATAAGATCATCATGCACAAGAAAATAGATCTAACAAAAGATAAATTTAAAAACAATCTTAAAATATTTTTTAAAAGATCAGAATGAGGCACTAATACTTAAGTGCTTATTACCTGTCTGTTAAATAAGCATCTATATATGCTGAAAAAATATGTATTTAGAACTTGCCTTTTGAGATATAGTAATCTCTAATACAAGTATCTTGAAACAAATCTTAATGTTGAAGTTAACGTTATGTGAGCTATTGCTTACATTTATTACTGGGAAAACATTATTTTGAAAAGCATATGAAAAAATAGTTTTCAAGCTGTTTCCTTAATGAACTGGAAATAGTAACCCTGTCAAATGTAATACAAAAATAGTGTTATAAGCCTATGGCATCTATTTATTACTGGAGAACAAAAGCCTTCATCCATTTCCTTTAGAGAATGACATTTTTGTAATTCGCTGCCCATTTCATTTGTTCTAAAAGGACTTCTTAGGTTGACAAATATCCCACAGAAATGGCTTCTGATGCTTGATAGGATAATGTGCAGCCCCTTAGGACAAGGGCAAAGGCAGCAAACTTATCATCCTTTAGTTTTGCTTAGTATGGGTCAGTAACAGCGCCAGGGGTGACAGAAGATGTTAAAGTGTGGGAAGCAAGAACTAAGAGCTGTAGGAGGGTAGTTTTTATAGTTTATCCTTTCTTTCACCATGACGCTGCAGAGACAGCTTGAATCACATTGTTGATTTGGTTCACTGCACGCCACACTAACTGCTCCAGTAGGAGGGAAAAAAACACTTACGGGTCATTTTCCCCAATAGTGTGTGACATTTCAGCACTTACCCTATAGGAGGAGAAAACACATGTTTAATATTTTAGCTTGAAGTTTGTATTTTAAAGATGCATTATCACACTTGGAGGTCCGGTGTGATAAATTTGAAGATTATTGTAGTATTACCAGTGTGAGGATTTTGGAGGAGATAGTTTTCTGCATGTTTAATTGTCCTCTACATTTTCTTCCACTTTTTTTTTTTTTCCCAGCAAGGCAGGGTAAGAATGAACATTTGACTCCTGTGGAGTGCACATTTAAAAACAACAAACTAAACTTTAAAACCGTGAGGATGGCTTTCATTCATCAACAGCTGAAATCCATTTTGGAAGTGTCATTTTAGAAACGTGTTTAACTGAGTTAGGTCTTCCTCAGTGGTGGATTGCTCCTCAGTCATAGATCCTGTAAACTTTGTGCTGATCTAGCAAGACATTCCACGCAATGATTTTCTGCTAAAGCCAATTGGAGTGACTGAACATAATGAGCACAATCATGTCCTCTTTCTAAAACTTGCAGCTAGCCTTACACTAACTAGCCTGCTTACCCCTGCAAAATATTTTCCTGCTGTCATATTCCTTGGTTTCTATTCAGCAAATTGAAATAATAAAAATCATACTTTTATTCCCTGATTAATAGAGGAGTCCTCACAAACTACATCCAAATGCAATTATATTCATAAGAAAAATCTCATGCTACTGTAAATCGATTCTGATTGCATTGGAAGAGGATATATGAAGTGCCATGAACCCAAATGGCTTGAGTTCAAACCAGATTTTTGTGCTCTGGTTTGCAGACATTAGATGAAAGCCAGTCTCAGCCAGTTTACTCCCTAGGTCAAATGTACTTCATTAAAATAAAAAAAAAAAAAAGAAAGAAAGAAAGAAAGAAAGGAAGGATGACTGTAACTAACCCTAACAAACATTTTACAAACATTTTACACATGGACGTCTTTGGAGCTTTTCTCTAGTGTAGTTTTTTTCAAATACCTCTAGATTTTTTCAGAGAGAACTTGAACCATGGCAGGATACAGACTCCTGTCAAAATAGCTCCTGGAGCTCCTCCTGGAGGGGTGGGACTTGAGGTGGTCTCTAATTAGATATAGTTTAGGTTTGTGAGTGTTAGGAGTACCCCTGATAGTGAGATGTTGGTTTCTAAATCACCAATCAACTTCTGAAGATTTATATTAACTCTTTTATTTTTTTTAATGGTGTTTTTCTGAAGGGAAGAAGTTTTGATAACTCTGGCATTGTGTGGGGGGACCCTTGTCTTTAAATTTTTTTCACAGAATTTCCGCTTTTGCCGAGCAAAATTGAGGTAACACTGTAACCCATACAGCCAAGGTTTACAGTATGGATTTGTGAATACTTTGTAAAGTTTCAATAAACCTTTCATAAGAGCAACAAACTATTTTTATATTTTACTACAAGAAATATATTTTTTCAAAAGGTCTACCAATAACCATTCTGTAAACGCTACCCTGGAGTACAGCTTGCAAACGCTCCTTGCCTGCACCAGACACACCCACTACATATTAATTACAGAAGCTGTCTTTGCTGCAATAGCCTTGCTGGTTGGATCAGACCTGTTTTACAAAGAAAGTGGAATAATTTGTTGGTGTAATGTATGATCTGAATTAATGTATTTTTAAGAATCAAATTATCCTGATGTGAGAGCCTCTAAAGGGACTGATATAGTGGAGAAGAACTGAAAGTTTTGACATGGCTTAATGAGCTGTATGCTAACTCCACCTGAGTAATTAACAGGCTTGACAGTCCTTTTGAACAGTGATATTCTCTGTAAGGGTGTTTAATGCTCTAGGTATCAGCAGTGCAAAAGCTAAGACAGAGGCGGATCTGACTAGGGATTTTTTTGTCAAAGGAGTTTTGGCTACATATTTTTTTCACTTTATGAATGATTAAGGCAAATACTTTCACAAGCCGTGGCTAATTTTTCAGTAGTTCTGTTTTTTGAGTGTGCAGTTACATGCTGCTTTCTCACAAGTTGTAGAGATATCATCTTGCCATTCCTAAATACAAAAATATGGATGCAAAGTTGCCCCATCTAACACAACCGTGTGCAAACATTCTTCTGTGAGTAAAAGATAAATGATTCTGTGGCAAGCAATTTCAATACGTTCTTTGCTGTAGTTGTTAATATGTGCTAACATGCATATCATCTTATAAATCATTCTTTCAGAATTAAAAGAAATTGTTTTGTACCCAGAAACAATGAGACGATAATATGATTAAATGCAGAAGCCTAAGTACTATTAATTTTTTTTTCCTCAACCAAAGCAATACCCTGAAATGGCAGAGCACAAATAATGTAGGGAAATTACTAACGTATTCCAAACTCGGACAGACCATCAACAACTGACCAATGTCAAAGACCAGATCCCTCAAAACTGCCCATCTTTTAAGTAGTGTAGTTTTGACCAGCTCTTTTCCATGCCAGTGAAAGAGGAGGTGAAGAAAGGTGAAGCCCCTCAGCTGCATAAGATATAGACATGAACATTAAAAAGTACCTTTTATTTTTTCCTAGGCTTTCTCTTATTTTTCTTTTTCCTTGATTTTTAAATCTGAAATTCTTGAAGAGTTGTATCATAGAACATGTAGATCTGTACACGTTGATGGCTATACGTTTTCTGCTTAACAGATTTACTCCTTACTATGCCTGTCACTGGTTTAAGCAATCTGTGTGTAATTGATTTCTTCAGTAAAACAGATAACATTTGCTTAAAGCTCCTCTGATGGCTTTACAGCCTCTACATTAGCAACAGTACTTCCATTTCCACTGGCATTCTGGCGAAATATAATTATTATATATCCATCACAGACAAAAAGGCGAAAAAAGTAGCAGAGAGAGTCGGTGCTGCATTTTTCCTGAGTTCAGCACTGCCCAAGCATCAGATTGTTCAGCTCTTACTGTGGTCACACTAAATGACTGCTAATGCTGTCTCTCTCCCTGGCCCCATGCCATATAGTTTTCTATTTACTGATTTAATATCAGAACCAATGATATTTGTGACTCAGAAATAAATAGGGCTTTAATTGCCTTGCAGGTAAATTGACTTATTTTTAATTTCAGCAGAAACTTTTCTCTATCTAAAAATAAATAAGGAAAACAGGAATTATTTTGTACAGTATAAAATAATGACTTTTACATGTTCTACTTACAATAATTAAAGCAAAACAAAATATAAAACCATCCCTCAGGACAAAAAGTTTTTGCCTGGAAAGGACATAAGAAAGGGAAAATAAGACAGATGCATGGAGGAACTTAATTGTAGCATACAGAGAACACTCAAGGGACTGCAATGTGGCCTCTCTCCTCTTTTCTACAGTGTTCTGTGGATTGCAATTAAGCATCAGAGTACTGGACAGTGGATGTTTCCTACTGAGAAAGGAAAGGCTGCGCTCTTGAATTTTTAAGTGGTTTTATTATTATTATTTCCACAGCAATCACTACAGTTTTCTAAAACAATTGCCTTCCTTGATTTAGCACATATGATGAAATAATATTTTCAGTTTCCAAGGATAAGCAGACATGTTTGAGGGATTTCAGTGACAAGAGAGGAGAGGTTGTAACAGACAGTGCACAGACTGCATTCTTGTTGCTTGCAATGTATGAGAGCTCAAAAAAAGGAAAAAAGTGGACTTTCCTCCCTCTCACTTGGAGATCAGAAGTGAGAGAAAGCCTTCCTGTCTGATTCTCTTTCTGACCCTAAGCAACAAACATATGAGTGATGAGTGAAGGTCATTCTCATCAGGCACAGAATAAAAAGCTCTCAAAAACTAATACTGAGCTGAATATCATCTGAGCTGAATCACGGCAAGGACAGAAGTGCATGCTCAACTTGGGCACACTCCTCGTGGGTATAAATGATTTTCTGGATTGGTGCCAGAGTGTTCAACACCTTACAAGATTTGTCCTCAGGTGAATACCCAGAGGTGATCACCTGAAAATGAATTCTGCTGTGTAGCCCACTACCAGCATCTTGGCATGTTCACCTGTCACCCTGGGTGTGTGCACACAGGGCAGTGCTCAAGGCATGTAGGAGGTAGCTGTTCTCTGTGTATGTATGCAATGCCAAAAATAAATATTTGCAGGTCAGGGAATATCCTGGAAAATTACCCTCATGTCTCCCTCGCTTTCCTTATTTTTTTTTTTTTTTAGCTTTTTTATCCTGTATGTGTTTTAAGTGACAGAAAACTGTGCTGAAAGCCCAGAAAGTTATTATCTACAGAATCCGAGATGTTAAGGGAGAGTAAAGGTTCCAAATAAGCTTAAAAAATCAGATATGCAGAATGTTATAACAAAAAAAAAAAAAAAAAAAACACAAAAAACACAAAAAACCCCCCCCACACACAACAACAACAACAACAAAACAAACAAACAAACAAACAAACAAAAAAATTATGTTTCATACTGATGTGGCAAAACCAGAATTACAATTTAGTTCTCACCTGAGATCTGACTCTCCCATGTGTCTTGTGGATGCACTATGTTAAAGAGGAGCTACATTCCTTTTTCATAGAACAAATATGTCTGATAAAAACACTGGGAAAAGTCACTGAGTTGGGAAAGACAGAGCTAGTTGTGCACATATTTTAGATTTTTTTTCTTGCTTAATTATTTATGTGTTCATTCACAAAACTATAAACAAAGTTCTATGTTTTTTAAAACATTAATACTTATATTTTAAATAGTAAATTGTTTTTGTCTTTCACTGAAAGATGGCTGATGTGGTTTGGTGTGATACAGTTTTACATCCCAAATAGCTTCTTAGGGAAATGTTATAGGCTGGTTTGAAATGACAGTGCTGAGAGTGTTTTTTTTCCCTTTCAGCTTGCAGAAGGTGCTAAAACAGTGATCCTCAGCTGTGAGGATCTCAAAACCTCTTGCTCAGAATTAAGATTCATGGCAGTTTAGTGAGAGCAGAAAAGATCTCTATGTGAGAGGCAGCTGATATTTTTCTCCCACCATAAATCTTGATTTCAAAACTCTGATTTCAGAAGTGGGAAAACTGAAGCCCAAAGAGCTTAAGGGGAAAACTTAAAAGCACTTATTTGGCCTAGATTCAACAGTGTTAAACTAGCTTAGATACTTGGGCACCTGAATACCACCAACTCTCAGAGACTTTCATATTACAAGCTCTGAAAAATTAGAATATGCAGATTTGATCATATTGCCCCTTTGGCAAGGAGGATTCCGGCTTCAAGTATGTGAGGGGGAAAAGATGGCCAAGATCTGATCTGAATGCATCTATGTAACTAAAGATGCATTTAAAAACTGATTTAATTATATCAGTTAAAAAGCTTGGCACATTCGCTCTTAATTCATCTTGCTTCTATTGATTTAGCTACAAGCTGTAGTTTAGTGTGGAACCTGCTGTTTGGTCTGGAGCTTGCCTGACTTCTCCCTGATTCTTAACAGATTGCAGAAATGGTGCCTCCTGGACCACTGTAGGCATTGCCCATGGAGCCAGACAAGGCTCCCCTCTGCCTCCTTCTCCTTCTGCCTGAAATGTAAGAGGTGCTGGACTTGCCATCCCTTCATGGTGATGTCAGCAGTCCTGAGACAGCAGCAGGCAATGTGGTGGTTTTCTTTCTCTACAGCAAAGGAAAGAAAATAGAAAGCATTTATTACAGATCTCACAAATCATGTCACTATTGCTGCTGCCAAAGCATGACCAAGGTGTATACTTACTCAAATAAGGGGTACATCTACTGCTTGGGGGTTACCAAGCCACACTGCAGAGCAGTAGAGTTACTTTGGATGGCATGTGGTCCTTGTTTTGGTTTGGGACACGTTTCCTCACATGACATGCACTTGCCTACCACTCACTCCCCTGCCTTGGCATATCCAGGAGCAGCATCCCCAAAGCAACAAAATGCTGCAGCTGGGAGCCCTCTGGGATAAAAATGTAGACAGGCCCTGTCTAACATTTGTCACAGGTTTCTCATCCTTCCTCTGCATGTTTTAAAGGGTGTGAGTAGAAAGTGTGAATACTAGTGATCTGTTCTTGAGGACAGATTGTAGTCTACATTGCCCACCATAAACTACGGACCCTGTTTAGAGTGGAGATAAAAATTGCAGTATCATATCCAAAAGTCACCAGGCACTATGATGGTAGACACACTTTTTACACTGCTTAAACTAGTTTTATTCTCCCTATTAAAAAACCCCTAGGCTGGAGCAATCAGTGTGTACTTTAATCCATAGAGGCCATTTTGTAATGGATAGCTGCTATCATGTTTTTTTTATTCTTATCCATAAATGGCTTGCACAAATCATAGCTGAAGAAGGACATTCTGTGTATGTTAACTTGCACCTGATTCTCACTTCTAAAGAAACACCTTTAATAGCATCTGTAGAGCAAAGCTGTCTCACTGCCTCTGGCTCCCTGCACCAGCAAAGGCTGTCACTTTCCTTCTCAAAGATGGGCAAAGAGGGCAAAATAAACATGACAGCTTGTTTAAAGGAGACTTCAAATATGTTTAAGGTCATATTCTTAATTTTGATGGAGTTTTCTTGATTTTAAAACACTGCTAATATTGCAAGGCTTCAGTATTTAATTGCTGAATTATTTCATGAGCCTAGAATTGCTCCAGAAACAAACATTTAACCTCTTCCTCTTCACAGAGAGATCCAAGAACCTTCTTTTCTCAGGCCTAGCTTTACTGGTCTATGCAAAAGTCAAAAATGCTTATACTTCTGTTGAAGCTCAATTCTTCCAGTGGGTCTGTAGAGAGTGAACACTTGCTCATGGAGAACCAATGCAGTAAATAAAAGTTCTGGAAGTCTGAACACTGTGTGGCTCATCTGCTTCTTGGAACTATGCCTGAGAGTTTCCATGAGATACCTCAACTAGTAAGGAATCTTTTGGCCTTGTCCACTGATTTTTAGGATAATCTCAGTTGCCTCTTTTCTCTTTCATCTCCTTTCTTCTTTTCAGAAATGAAAAGAGAAAATGAAAGGCTATTTGTTGTTCTCATACCTAACTGACTGAAAAAAATACATAGCAGAATCATTAGGAATAAATTTTATTTCTTTCAGTTTTTTTAAGAAGAGAAAACTGTCTAGTGTTTTTATCCTATTTAATTTTTAAATGTAGCAAGGAACTTTTTATTTGTTATGTATTTCCCTGGGCAAGCTCTGAGAAATGCCTGTAATACCAGAAAGAGTTCTTAACGTTTTCTTGTCCTCCCTTGTATCACAAGCCTTATTGCCATCATTCACTTTTCAATTCCTCTTACCTATTACATCATGTTTTTACAAAGCAGGGTCTGACATGTAATGTGGGGGGATTTTTTGGTGTCTTGTCAAATTTGGCACTCAGCCTTCATAAGAAAAGAATATTAATATTCAATAACAGTGACACAAGTTTGAAGTTTGGCAGTTCATCCTCTTTTAAATTATTCCCACGGGGAGAGAAAAAAAAAACACAACTATTTTTTTTTCCTATGTTGTTCAGAGAAGTTGAGGGAATGAGGATTAGTTTTTATTCTTGTCCTAAATCCAAAATGGCTGCAAGAATTTTACCAAACTTTTTAAAAAAATCACTTTGGGAACAAGTCAAAGTATGCTTTTTAATAGTAACCATGTAATTTACTGTAAAGAGGCTGACAACTGAATTGAGAAGTGGAATTAAATTTAAAAATGTGTTTGAGTGTGCTATCCTTCTCTGCAATGGGAGGAAATTTTTTCATAGTGGATGTCCAATCTTTCACTTAAAAAGGCAACTAGTGTCGAACCTGCTATTTTCTTGATGAATGAAAACAGTTTTCTGCTGTTGAACTGATAATAGGCTTTTATTATACTAACATGAAGACATCTTCACCAAATCCATCAAGAATCCAGTATGTAAGTAGAGTATACAAGCTATCTACTGGCACTTTTCCCAGGAAACTGATTTATCTTTTCATCAACAAATAGCTACTGCTACTGCTTAATCGAGCAATGTTTGTGAGATGTCATTTTAATGGGGGCATATTTGGTCAATGTCAAGTGACTTAAGAGATGTTTTAAGTAAGCAATTCCACACTGAGATTCCCACTGATCACTAAAATAGTGAGATATTTCAGCTTTGGTATTTCAAGATGGAAACTGATATTAAAAGTCTTAACATGGTTTCAGCCATGCACTGGTGCATCAGTACTTATTTGCCTATACGGTTCCTACCTTCTGTAAAAACTAGGGAAAAAATGTATTATGTTCCGTAACTGTAAAACAAAGATTAAATCATCAAGGCTAGTTAGAACTCATGTCTAAATCTACACTAAAATTGATGAGAACCTTTCCTAGGTAGCTGCTCCCAGCCCAAACTGACCATGCTGACCACACACACATGACTTCCAGGTAGAGGCTTTTGCAGCTGCTTTTTGTACAGAATGAAGGAAATGTAAATTACCTCATTCCAATTTACTTGGGACAAGCTAATCAGGAAATAAACCTTAGGGTATGTGATAAGGACTTGTACGACAGCACTCTCTTGCACAGAGGGAGAATTCAGGCTGTTGCAAACTCCCCACAGCCATGTTTAACTGTACCATTTTCTATCTTGCTGAAAAAGGCTTTGTATCCCATGACACAGCTCAAGTTGATATTGAAAGACCAGAGTTAAGATTGCTGTAAGGATCTCTCAAGAATTTCTCTAAGACTCTGATTTCACAAAGAATCAAGATCTTTATTATAAGCATCTCATTTAAAAGCTCATAAATTTAACCGTGCCATTGAAAAAAATCAGGGAGTTGTTTACTCAAGGAGTTAGGATTAGACACAAAACTATGACACTTAGACATTGCTTTTTAAAAGAATGCATAGATGTATGTTGTTATTTGATAAAGAATGTACATAATTAAAATATACTGGTTGTTTTCTATTTTTTAAGATTTCTCTTAAGGCAGCAGTATTCTACAAAGGTGCCATCCAGAACAATAAATGTTATTAAATAATTCTATAAAATTTATGACATACATTATCTCAGTAGAATATTTCATGCTTTGTGTTTTCTGTGCTTCTTATACTCTAAGGTGCACTTGTTAAGATAAATGAAGCCTAATTTTCTAAGGCTAATGTCACTACTGTATTTTCCATTGTGACAATAGAACTAGTAACACAAAGAGAAATATTGTTGAACATCAAACTATGAGGCAGAATCCTAATGCTGTGAGCTCACACGGTTACATGATAGAAATGTAATGCCACAGAAACTGTGAACATATTGAAATAAAACCAAATCTCACACTCATCATATTACATTAAGACTTCCTGAGAAGACCCTGTGAAAGTAAAAAGGCCTCCCTTGACACTAAAACTGATATTACTCTTAAGACCTTTTGTTGGTGTTATTGTGTGCAAGAAAACCTCTTGACCATATATGACAATCAAGTCCATAGTATTCCAACTGAATGTTTTGCGTGGGAAGATGTGTATTTTGCATATGCACATTGAATGAGCTGGAGTATAAACAAATATGGTTTTTTTAATGTAACTTTTTTGGCTCAGAGGAGTTGGTTTCATAGCCTAAAGCTATGAAACAGGGTCCTTTTGTGGTGTTTTTTTCAGACTGCATCTTGTCTATTGCTGTATTTTCTTGATTTCTGTTGATTTCAATATTTTTTTTAAATCCTGTTGGGGGTTAGATTTAGTTTTGTTTTTTTTTTTTTTCCTCTTCTCACAGAATTTTTTCCCATAAGTTTCCAAGAAGCCTTAATGACTACTTAGTCAAGACAAAAAGAGTGCTTGAGAGATATAGCAGCACGAAGCTACACCTATTGTTTTTGAGTCCCTGGGAGTGTCCCTCAGACGGGAGAGATGATTAGCTTTGGGGAAAGGCAAAAAGACAGATCTAGGGGAGGGAGAAACACTCTTGCTCTCAGCGCCGAGGAAGACAGTCAGGCTGCCCTCTGCCTCTGCCTCGTCCTGGGAAAATCTATCGTCATCTGCTGTGTACCCGGGAATCCTAAACTCGCTTTTCTCCAGCCTCTCCCCCCACCGCCACTGCTTCTTCAGACCTTTAAAGCTCTCCTGCTACTCTGTAGCCCTGCACTGTCCAGCCCTGCCGGGACACCCCTGCTGTTCCAGCTGCCAGCGCAGACCTCATCTCATCCACCAGCCCGAGACTTTTCCTTCCTTCCAGTTCAGCCTCTCAGAGTCCTGCAGGGGCACCCAGATCAAACTGCTCTGGGCTTTTGTAAAAGAAAGCCCTCAAGGTTCTTAGTTCTGTTTATTATTGATGCTGTAGTTGTTGTTTGTTTGTCGTTTTGTCATATATACTAGTAAAGAACTGTTATTCCTACCCCCATACCTCTGCCTGAAAGCTCCTTTAATTTTCCTTTTAATTAGAATAATTTAGAGAGACGAGATTTAAATTCTCCATCTCTAAGGAAGTCCTGCCCCTTCCTAGCAGATATCTGTCTTTCAAACCAAGACAGACTATTGGTGCCCAACGTGGGGCTTGAGGGCATTGAGAGGAAAAGGAATAACAGTTCTTAAGTGACCTTGTGCACTAGGTATAGAAACCTCCCTAAATAGCATCATGTGGTCTAGCTTACCTTGGTTTGGGTGGCATGTGGTTGTAGCTGTGTTTCTCCCATTTGCAGGCCCTTATTTAAACATGGGCCCTATAACTAAGGCTACTGTAGCTGTTATCCAGTTTGCACTATGGGTTAATAAGGTGAGGAATTCATGGATTTTTAACTTCCTCTAGAAGGCAGGCACATGGATACATGGCTATCACACTCTAAGTGTTTGTTTGTAGAGTTACTTTAAAAATGGTACCTATTGTGAGGAAATGACACCAGGGGAAATTTTTTCCCAACCCTTTACTCAGCTCTTTGGGTCTATTCCACCAGTTTTTGAAGGGTTTAAATCCTCTCTGAATGCTAATGATATCATACAATGGCTAGTATTGCTCACAGGCCTATTCTATTTAATATTCCGAGATAAGGGGAGATTGGCCTAGATAACCACCCTGATACCTACCCCAGAGAATAAAGATACTGCCCTAGAGACTGAGAGTGCTGCCATAGAGCCTGACACTGCCCTAGAGACTGGAGATGCTGCCCCACCACCTGACCCTGACATAAAGCCCACCTCAGGAATGAACCACCCAGATTGGGTGGGAGTTCTGGTGAAGGAGATGGGCAAGATGCTGAAGGAGCACACTTCCCTAGTGGTGGCCTCATTAGCCCCAGCTGCTGGCAAACCCTCCCCCTGCCCTGAAGAGGAAGAGTCTGAAGGTGCAGCAGTGGAACCCACAGACGTTACAACTGTCCAGGTTCCAGCTGAACCACAGGGGCAGTCACAGCCAGCAGCAGTTGCCCCTGTGAAAAGGAAGAAATATAAGGTGAAATCAGAGCACCCAAGTGATAAGGATAAAAAAGGAAGGCCCTCACAACCCACAGGGGAGCCAGAAGTTGAGATCATCACCGAGTCCCTGTCATATGAAAATCTCCGTACTCTGCAAAAAGATGTTGCACGACGGGGACGTGAGCCTTATACAGCCTGGTTACTTAGGGTCTAGGACCTTATGGGTAGAGGTGTGCAACTGGATGGTGGTGAGGCAAAGAATATGGGACCCTTGACCCAAGACTCAGGTGTGAATCAGGTATTTGTAAAAGAGCAAGGACCCCTTCACCTTTAGGACCGGCTTTTAATGAGTGTAAGGGAGAGGTTTGTCCACAGAGACAGAATGCAAGAGCACCACCTTAGCATGCGCTAGAAGACTGTTGAGGAAGAGATCCAACAGCTGAGAGAAGTGGCAATACTGGAAGTGGTTTTTGGGAGGGATGGACAGCATAACAATGACCCCGACAACGTCAGGTGCACAGGGCAAATGTTGTAGAATCTAGCAACTAAAAGGCCATCTAAATATAAAACATTCATGTCAATGATTAATGCTGATACCAGCCGAGTGACTGTAGGTTCTGTAGCCAGCAAGCTTAAAAATTTTGACAGTATGATCAGTAGCCCAATACAGACTCAGGTCTCCGCCGTGGTTAAAGAACTCCAAGAGGAGATAAGGGAAGTGAGGGAAGAGATGAGGAGGAACAGTTCCCATGTGGCACCGGTGCGAACCACAGGCCCCAGAGTCAGAACCCAACGTCCTTCAGCTAGAGAGAGAGAGTACATCCCAAGAGCTGACCTGTGGTCCTTCCTGCGTGACCATAGGGAAGACATGGGAAGGTGGGATGAGAAACCCACTTCTGCCCTAGCAGCACGGGTGCGTGAGCTCAAAGAGAGAAACACTAACCGGGGGGGTTCCACTAGAATGAAGGTAGCCTCAGCCTCCCATGACCAGGCTGTCAAGTATTACAAAAATGAAGATGCTCTGTCAGACCCCCTTGAAGAAACCTCTACTATGTATACACAGGAAGAGAGTAGTAACCGGTGCTAGAGGGGCCCTGCCTCTAGCCAAGAAGAGACACGGGAAAACCGAGTCTTTTGAACTGTGTGGGTTCTATGGCCTGGCACGTCAGAGCCACAGAAATATAAATCTTTGGTTGACACCGGTTCTCAGTGTACCCTAATGCCGTCAGAACATGAGGGAGCAGAACCTATTTCCATTGCCAGAGTGACAGGGGGATCACAAAAATTGACTCAGTTAAAAGCCAAGGTGAGCCTAACCGGGAAGGAGTAGCAGAAACATCCAGTTGTAACTAGCCCAGAGGCTCCGTGTATTCTAGGCATAGACTATCTCAAGAATGGCTATTACAAAGACCCTAAGGGGTTCAGATGGGCTTTTGGAATAGCTGCTGTGGAGGCAGAGGGCATTAAGAAATTGAACACCTTGCCTGGATTATCAGAGAACCCATCTGCAGTAGGACTCCTGAAAGTAGAAGAGCAACGAGTACCTGTTGCCACCTCGACAGTGCATCGCCGGCAGTATCAGACGAATCGAGATGCTGTGTTCCCCATCCACAAGATGATCCAAGAGCTGGAGAGCCAAGAAGTAGTCAGTAAAACCCACTCACCCTTCAACAGCCCCATTTGGCCTGTGCGCAAGTCTGACGGGGAATGGAGACTGACTGTAGACTATCGTAGCTTGAATGAAGTGACTCCACCGCTAAGCGCCGCTGTGCCGGACATGCTAGAACTTCAGTACGAGCTGGAGTCCAAAGCAGCGAAGTGGTACGCCACAATCGACATTGCTAATGCGTTTTTCTCCATTCCTCTGGCTGCAGAATGTAGGCCTCAGTTTGCTTTCACCTGGAGGGGCGTGCAGTACACCTGGAACCGACTGCCCCAGGGGTGGAAGCACAGTCCCACCATCTGCCATGGACTGATCCAGGCTGCACTGGAAAAGGGTAAAGCTCGAGAACACCTACAGTACATTGATAACATCATTGTGTGGGGGAACACGGCAAGGGAAGTGTTTGAGAAAAGAGAGAAGATCATCCAGATTCTCCTAGAAGCTAGTTTTGCCATCAAAAAGAGCAAAGTCAAGGGACCTGCCAAAGAGATCCAGTTCCTGGGAGTAAAGTGGGAAGATAGGCAGCGTCAGATTCCCATTGAGGTCATCAATAAGATCACTGCGATATCTCCACCGACCAGCAAGAAAGAAACGCAAGCTTTCCTAGGCGCCATAGGCTTTTAGAGAATGCACATTCCCGAGTACAGCCAGATTGTGAGCCCTCTCTACCGGGTAACCCGCAAGAAGAACAATTTCCATTGGGGCCCTGAACAGCAACAAGCCTTTGCCCAAATCAAGCAGGAGATCGCTCATGCAGTAGCCCTTGGCCCAGTCAAGACAGGACCAGAAGTGAAGAACGTGCTCTACTCTGCAGCCGGGAACCATGGCCTGTCCTAGAGCCTTTAGCAGAAGGTGCCTAGTGAGACTCAGAGTCAACCACTAAGATTCTAGAGTCAGAGCTACAGAGAGTCTGAAGCCAACTACACCCCAACAGAAAAAGAAATCTTGGCTGCCTATGAAAGAGTCCAGGCTGCCTCAGAAGTAATTAGCACAGAAGCCCAACTCCTCCTAGCACCCCGACTACCTGTGCTGAGGTAGATGTTCAAAGGAAAAGTTCCCTCTACCCACCATGCCACCAATGCCACATAGAGCAAATAGACTGCCCTCATCACTCAGCGCACCCATATCAGAAACCCAAATCGCCCTGAGATTTTAGAGATAATCACAAACTGGCCAGAAAGTGAAAAATTTGATCTCACAGATAGAGAAGAACAAGAGCAAGTGACACGTGCCGAAGAAGCTCCACCGTATAATCAGCTGCCAGCAGAAAAAACGTGCTACGCTCTTTTCACTAACGGTTCCTGTCGCATCGTAAAGATGAACCGCAAGTAGAAAGCAGCCGTATAGAGCCCCACACAACAAGTTGCACAAGCCACTGAAAGAGAAGGTAAATCAAGTCAACTTGCAGAACTCAAGGCTGTTCAGTTAGCCCTAGACATTGCTGAAAGAGAGAAGTGGCCAAAGCTCTACCTCTACACTGATTCATAGATAGTAGCCAATGCTCTGTGAGGTTGGCTAGAAAGGTAGAAAAAGGCCAACTGGCAGCGTGGGAGAAAACCAATCTGGGCTGCTGATGAGTAGAAAGACATTGCTGCTCGGGTAGTCAAGCTACCTGTAAAAGTCCGCCATGTAGACGCCCACGTCCCCAAGAGTCAGGCTAATGAGGAGCACCGAAACAACGAGCAAGTAAATCAAGCCGCCAAGATAGAAGTGTCAAAGATAGACCTAGATTAGCAACACAAAGAAGAGTTGTTCCTAGCTCAATGGGCCCACGACGCCTCAGGTCATCAGGGCAGAGATGCCACCTATAAGTAAGCACGAGACCAAGAAGTAGATCTAACCATAGACAGCATTTCTCAAGTTATCCATGACTGTGAGACATGTGCTGCAATCAAGCAGGCTAAGAGAGTGAAGCCCCTATAGTATAGCAGGCAGTAGTCCAAATACAAGTATAGGGAAACCTGGCAAATTGACTACATCACCCTTCCCCAAACCCGCCAAAGCAAGCGCTACGTGCTGACCATAGTAGAAGCCACCACTAGATAGCTAGAAACCTACCCTGTGCCTCACGCTACTGCCAAGAACACCATCCTAAGCCTAAAAAAGCAAGTCCTGTAGAGACATAGCACCCCTGAGAGAATCGAGTCAGACAATGGGACCCATTTCAAGAACAGCCTTATAGCAGCCTGAGCTAGGGAACATAGCGTTAAGTAAGTGTACCATATTCCTTATCACGCACCAGCAGCCGAGAAAGTTGAACAGTGCAATAGCCTGCTTAAAACCACCTTAAAAGCATTAGGTAAGGGGACTTTCAAAAACTGGGAGATTAATTTAGCAAAAGCCACATGGTTAGTGAACACTCGAAGTTCCACCAACCGAGCAGGCCCTGCCCAATCTGAGCCCCTGAGATAAGGTAGAGATAGAGATTCAGATAGAGATAAGGTTCCAGTAGTACACATGAGAGGTATGCTGAGAAAAACTGTTTAGATTAATTCTGCCTCCAGCAAAGACAATCCCACCCGTGGGGTTGTCTTCGCTCAGGGACCAAGATGCACCTGGTGAGTGATGCAAAGGGATAGAGAGACCCGATGCATACCTCAAGGAGACCTTGTTTTAAGATGAACTACCCACATCATGTGTCTGTACCCATATCTGTATGTATAGATGTATATAATTTAGGACATGCATGTGTATATATATATATATATATTTTAAAGATTTAAATTCAATGTAATAAGTTGGTATGGAAAAAAATTCGGGGTGGATGATGTTGGGGGTTAGATTTAGTTTTGTTTTTTTTTTTTCCTCTTCTCACAGAATTTTTTCCCATAAGTTTCCAAGAAGCCTTAATGACTACTTAGTCAAGACAAAAAGAGTGCTTGAGAGATATAGCAGCACGAAGCTACACCTATTGTTTTTGAGTCCCTGAGAGTGTCCCTCAGACGGGAGAGATGATTAGCTTTGGGGAAAGGCAAAAAGACAGATCTAGGGGAGAGAGAAACACTCTTGCTCTCAGCGCCGAGGAAGACAGTCAGGCTGCCCTCTGCCTCTGCCTCGTCCTGAGAAAATCTATCGTCATCTGCTGTGTACCCGGGAATCCTGAACTCGCTTTCTCCAGCCTCTCCCCCCACCGCCACTGCTTCTTCAGACCTTTAAAGCTCTCCTGCTACTCTGTAGCCCTGCACTGTCCAGCCCTGCCGGGACACCCCTGCTGTTCCAGCTGCCAGCGCAGACCTCATCTCATCCACCAGCCCGAGACTTTTCCTTCCTTCCAGTTCAGCCTCTCAGAGTCCTGCAGGGGCACCCAGATCAAACTGCTCTGGGCTTTTGTAAAAGAAAGCCCTCAAAGTTCTTAGTTCTGTTTATTATTGATGCTGTAGTTGTTGTTTGTTTGTCGTTTTGTCATATATACTAGTAAAGAACTGTTATTCCTACCCCCATACCTCTGCCTGAAAGCTCCTTTAATTTTCCTTTTAATTAGAATAATTTAGAGAGACAAGATTTAAATTCTCCATCTCTAAGGAAGTCCTGCCCCTTCCTAGCAGATATCTGTCTTTCAAACCAAGACAAATCCTAAGGAGAGTGGAAGAATTTTAGTTTTTCTGATGTTTCCCAGGAATCAAAGTGAAACCAGCTTCATTTTGATTCCTGGGAAAATTGTAGAACAAGTTTTCTTTTCTAGCCCCACAAATGAGAAGGTGGTGACTGAGAGAAGTTTACACGGATTTACCAAGGGTAAAATGCTTCTGGCTTTCCTGATTGCCTTCTAAAATGAAATGTCTAGGACTGTGGATGACAAAAAAGTGATGGGTGCCATATGTCTTCACCAAAGCTTTCACCATCAAATTCCACTGCATCTTTGTATCCAGACTGAGACATTCTGGTCTTGATGAATAAACTCTAAGGTGCATGAAAAGCAGTCTGTACTGACACAATACTAGTGCACACGTGGAATTCCTTGAGGGTCTGTCCCAGTCTAGTCCTGCTTCAAATCTCTATCAATGACCTGGAGACAGAATGACACAGACTGTGCACTCTCATCAAGCCTGCATGATGGAGGAAAAGTGGAGTACAATCTGGTCTGCACAGGAGCAGGGTGCCTTTGAACTGAGTCTTGAATTTAACAAGGACACACATAGGATGGTAGCACTGCCTGCAGCTCTGTGTGCTGGGGACTGGCATGCTGAAGGGAGACCTTAAGTGAAGAAGGATTTGTGTGCATATATGGAATTTCTCTTGTCATGAGGATGATTGTGCAGTGAGGTTCTCCAGGCTGCCTGGAGAAACTGTGGGATATCTGCCTTTGAAGCTTTTCAAGATCCAAAGAAAAAAAAGTATTGACCGTCTTCTTGACTACGCTTTGAGGAGTGTGGTGGACTGAGTGTCCTCTCAAGGTCTCTTCCAGAATGTACTGCTCAGTGCTTCCAAGGATGGAAATTATGGATTTATCATCTTTGGTCCTGATGTTTTGGGCGTTAGTTTTAATTTTTTACATTTATGTTTTTCCTCTAATAAGCTGAGATGGAAATCGTGTCCTCTAATAGTAAATACCAAGGTGGGACAAATTTTGTGTCTTGAATGGCTCTAAACATGCAATCCTAAATACTGTGAACTATGTATTAAAAAACCCCTCATATCTGGGAAGTAAAATAAGGTTCTAGTGCCATGCTTAAGACCTCACCTCTTACATATCTACATCACTCACACCTGTGTCATATCTATATGCCCAGTACTAGCCTGACCAAAAGTGCCAGGTGTGAGTTCATACATCTGACTTCTAGGCCAGGTTGACAATGAAAACATTGGGGTTTCCTTTTAAGCATTTTCTTACTGTGCAGAACCAATTAGCTCACTGGGATTATCTGTGCATTAACATCTATCAAATTCTCTGCTATCACATGGAACTGGGATATTGATTTCTTATCTCACACCTTTCTGTGGAAAATTATTATTTTTGGTCTTGGCTCATTTAAGCAGAAGGAAAAAACCCATCTTCTTCTCCCCACTGACTGTGTAGGGGAATTTAGGCATGCTCTTGCTAATGAGGATTGGTATACCAGGTGCTTTAAAATTAGATTCAAGTTAAGTGCCTAACCTGAGTGAACTTGATCCCACCCTCAGTCATTAATGGATTATAATGATATTCATTTTACAAAAACGCTCACTTAGAATGGGTGTTAGCAAATTCTGTTTGAAATTTTCAAAAGCAGCGAGTTACTTGGATGGCTGCTCTCATTCATTTAAATGAATTCGTAGGAAGCTGTCAGAAAATATTCTTCGGGACAGAGGGCATCATTCTTCTGTTTCTAGAGTGCCTTGGCAGAGCAGCCCTAATCTGTGACCAGGCCTTCTGTATGTTCCCTGCAATATGTGTAGTACTAAAACTCATAGTAAAAATAAGATAAATCTGTTCATTAGTGAAGGAAATATTTCCTCTTATCAACTAGCCAGGCAGAGAGAAAAAAAAAGAGAGAAGCAGCAACAAGTTTTAGGTCATTAACTTAGTTTTATATTCAGATCATTTAACATTATGCTTTCTGTAGCTTACAATTTGAAAAGCTGAACAAGTTAATTTTGTGTCTGAGGTGGTATGTTCGTCTTTTGTATACTTGCAACATACCTTTAAATAGAATATGACTTGAAAAGTTAATTTAAAGAACAAAAACATTAAATACATGTCGCTCAGAAGTCAGGAAATTGCAAACAGTTGTAAACCAAGCATTCTTCTCAATCTCTAAGAGTATTCTCTCTCATTAAATAATTTATTTAAACAACAGCATTTTAAAACATTTCCTTTATTAGTGCACAAGTGGTCATTGAAATTAAGTGACTTTTTTCTTTCTGTAGTCCTTTAATATCTTTTCCCTTGTATCTTTTGCTCACTATTCTCCTGTCCAAGGCAATGGAAGTCAGCTAAACTCTTTCCACCAGTTTCCAGGGCATCACATCCCTTCCCAAGTGAGGTAGGTGGTAGCCCAGGAGATAGGAGAAAAGACACATGCCAGCTGTAAGTCAAGGGAAGAGAGAGGTGGATTACCTTGTTATTACTTGGGATTTTCTGCATAAGTGATTCTCAGCATAACATATGTACTCTGGAGCCAGCGTCTCGTTATCACGAATGCGTTTGGCATCCGTTTGTAATGGCTGTGATCATCAATCCGATTAGTGCTCATATAGGTGTCAATGGCTGTCCATTACAATTTATTATTAGTTAATGAACACCTGTATTGGGCTCACACTGCACTTTGCTTAAAACCTGCTTAAAAGGGTTAGCTGCAAAATTTAGCGCCAGCCAAGCTCTGTGTCTCAAATCAATCCTCAGCTTCGTACAAGGCTTCTCTCAAAAAGTGAAATTTTATTGTCTGCAAGATCACTGCTAGGAGATAGAGGACTTACAACTTTTGGCCGGGGGATGATGAAAAGCCCACTCAAACAGTGCTCTATAGTTTCTGGGCTCCTTCTGCCTCCATCTTCTGCCTGCCTGCTTGGCCAGGGGCAACCAGCTCTGGGCAGAGCTTTGGCTTGTAATGAGAGTCAGGTGAGGGAGCTGCTTCCCAAGAGCAGGAACGTGGTTTTGTTCCAGTGGTTCTCCCAGGTATGACTGAGGATCCAGCTGCTGTTGCTCACCCAGCATCCAGTCCAACTCTTGCTGATGTCCTTGCTGTCATAGGAGTCAGGCTGTCACTGACAGAGCCAGGTGAAGCTGCTACCAGAGGGGAAAGTGGCTCCTAATCAAGGAGGTACCTGAGTCATAACAGACTTTTCCTCACAGGATGCAAAGTTTTCATCAGTCAGCTGGTCAGTGTGTCTTTGCATTGGACACTGGGACTAGAGGGGCTTTCTTGTCTCCAAGGAACTTCCCTACCTACTCCTTTAGTATCCCTTTCTACATATCAATTATTTATATTTGGCACTCTTCATTCATTTCTAGGTATTGTTAACTATTAATTGTGCTTTAGCATAATGACTAAAACCTTGCATACAAGTCCTCCTTTGCCCTTGGTCTACTACATCCTTATATGTCTCCACAAATCAATAAAACATCGTAAAAATGTTTTTGGTTTTGTTTTTAAATTTTTTTGTATGTGCCCTTGTTATTAACCTCCTTTCAGTTTGGTGGGTTTTGTACCTTTAGGCTTTCCCATGACTATAAGTTCACCCCCTGCTCCACCCTTTTCAATGTTTCCTCCTTTATTCTCTAGTTCTAGTTAATGTTGTGTTCAACTTCTTTTACCACAGTTGTTGAAGTATTTCATTTCCTGGTTCAACACACAAATTCTTTTCTGACTTCCTGTCTGTTAAAAGTACTGTTCCTCAATCCTTTTTCCCTTTTTCCACCTTTCAGTAAAATGCAAACTGCTCCTCACTGCCTCTGAGAACCTTCACAATCCTTACTCCTGAGTCATTATCTTGTATCTCCCATCCTCTTTGCTATGCCACCATTATTCCCCCTTCTTTGCATTTCCATCATTGTTGTGCTTTGTGCACAACATCATGGAGTAACAACTCAGATCCACAAGGCTGTGACTCTAACTTCAGCTTCTGATATCTTTTGTAATGCTTACCAAAAGGCTTTGAGATCAATACTGAGAGAAGAGTAATTTGAATTTTGCTGGGAATTAGTAGGGGAGGGTGGAGCATTGTTCTCTTTTTATTCTGGGTCATGCAAATATCGCCTCACAAGGAGTTCTCTTTGTTCAGAAGATCATGTCTCCACCACACCTCTGAACAGCATCTACTACATTGTTGGTGCCAATGGAATACAATAACAACAATAATAATAACCCCTACCCAGAAAACCTCATTAAGGACCTCAGGTATCCCTTGAGTTACTTATTGATCCATGTAAAGGATTGCTGTGTCATGCACTTACATGAAAGGCCGGATTTAAATCCCCCAAAAAGCCACAGAAGAGCTCACATTACAGCTCCACAAAGAAGCTTGATTAAATGTGAATTTAGTTTAAGGTCTGAAGTGTACATATTAAAACTCCTGAGGATCTTTTAATCAAAACTTGGACCCTTTTGCATGGTTAAATCTCTGATTTTTGTTAGGTGATATTGACACGGATTGTTTGCTGATGCATTGTGATTTAATGCCATGTGACTGTAATCCCTGCGCGCAAATAATTAATTGCAAAGTGTATTTGATTTTTTAAAGGATTTATCACATTTCCTCCCCTTCTGCTTCTGTTTATATTGCAGTCTAAAAGCCCCAAGCTTTTAATTTTTTTTTTTATTTCATTTGAATTATGTCAGAAGATGTAATCATTCACAAGCTATTTAGCTTTTGGATTAAAACAGGTAATTATTGTTTATAAAATATTACGTCTTCAAGTCTAAAGTAACTTTAAACATTTCTGTATTTGCTTCAAGGCATGAGGAGACAGTGACACAGCTCATTTCCTCTGCTGAGCCCTCTTTGCTGCCTTGTACAACACTTATTTCAAAGCACGCCACAGCTTAGAACTGTCGTGATCCCCATTAATATAAAATCATTGACCTCTGCTCCTGCTGGTGCGACTAAATTACATTCTGCTGCTCAGCAGCAGCCGCATATGGGGCCAGCTCTTTTAGTCATGGCCAGGTGCCTTGATGTCAGTGCTGCCCCTCCTACGCTCAGGGTTTTCCTTTAATGAGGATTATGCACCTTCAAAGATTGAGGAAACCCACTCCCAGAATGGCAGTGTTTCTAATGGCATCTGGTCTTACCACACAGTAACTCTGTGCCGTCAGAAACTGTGGAGAGGTGCTCTGTTTTCCCCCTCACAGTGAGGAATTGTGAGAGTTCATGGTTTCATAGCTGTTCTCCCTCGACCAACAAACTCAGGACACTGTGAACAGAAATATCACATTTTTATGAAGCCCTGTAATGTTGTGTTAAAACAGTATCCTGTGTCATGTCAAAACCTGGGTGGGATTCCTTCCCCCTCTCCTTTCCCTTTTAGTTCATGCTGCTCAAAAATAAAGCTCACGTAGCACAGTTTTATAGACGGCACATTATTGTGTGCTCTTACAAAAAAAAACACAAAAAAACCCAAAAAAACCCCAAACAAACAAACAAACAAACAAACAAAAAAAGAAAAAATATTTTATAGGATTGATTAGTATTGATACAGCTTCTGAATGTGGTCAGCTTTTCTCACTGTGTGGTCTTTCTTGATCTTTTTTCCCCTGACCCTTTTCACCCACCCCTACCCCCTCGAGACACTGTGCTTTGTGAGCCATGGTGCATTTTTGCCTGTAAGCAATGTACTCTACAAATGGGTCTGAGCAGCAAGTTTCTACACCAATCTTCCTAAACATAGTGTTCTTCAATGAAGAAATATTTTATGTCTTGGTCTTGCAATGAGTTACATATTGTTAGACTTTGGCATCAATCAGAGAGACTAAATCCTGATGATGTCTATAATAACCCCTAAACTACCACAGAATTTACCAGTGCAGTAATTTTGTGTTCCGTCCCACCAAGTAGTATTCATCACAATAAGCTTGAGCTGATGTCAAAGTGAATGAGCAATGATCATCTACTTCTTGATAGCAGTAAAATTCTTATCTCATCATGTAAGAATAAGTAACAGAGGAATTTGAAAGAAAAGGAATATAAAAATATAACAGAGGAATATAAAACCAAAAAGTTTTTATGACAGAAAACCAGAAAATGTTCTATGAAATGTTTACAGATACATCTTACTTTTATTTTAGGGTATCGCTGTATCAAGGACATAATATCATTACTCTCTTTGGTAGGTATCACTATTTTTTCATATTTTAGGCTATTTCATTATTTTATGTTATTTTTATTCTGCAATTAATATAAATCTGACAGTATTTGTTATTTTTGGAAATCTGATGGATTTGTGGATCATTCTTTGTTCAAAGCGATCACATAAAATAACCATAAGTGTTGCTCTTGACTATAATAACCACATGATGCATGTTCTTTGTTGTATTCTCCCTTGTGCTCCCAGTGAAAGTTAGTGTTGACCAAATAAGACTTGGAAAGGAAAGCTGAAGGTTTAGAAATTTCTTTTTAGTGGGTACCCATAGCCAAATTGCAGATAAATCTTTGTAATGGAAAGGAACAATTCCTCTTTTTTTTCTTTTGTGTGCATGGGTGAGAGGGGGAGGAGGAGGTTTTTAATTGTGTTTTGTTCTTTATGAAAGGTAACATCTGGATTAACAACTTGCTTCTGAAAGCTGATACCCAAACAGAGCGCTTTCTTTACTGGGAGATGTCCTAACCCCAGTCACACGACTGCTAATTTGGCTTTTCTCTTAATCTCTGCAGAACTTGCTGAACAGAGGCAAAACTATGTGCATGCTAATGGCTCACTTTCTACATACTCCCCTCTCTCCCTCGGAGTGTCTGGTGTGCAAAGCCGAGCTGGAACAAAGATACACTAATTATTCTCCATTAATTTGTCTGCTTGAATGGTCCTAAATACCAGAGTGATTAATTAGCGCGAAGCAGCCGGGGCAGGATGTCACACCCTTCTCTGCGTTTAAGTGTCGGCAAGGTTGTGCTCAAGTGTTGACAACAGCATATCTTTAATTTTCTCCAAGAAGAAAAGTTTAGTCAGTACAATTAATTTGAGCTTGGCTAGCTTGCAGGAATAAATGTAATATAGAATAATATGACTGCTGATTAGACTTTTTTTTTTCTGCATCCTTAGGATATGGTAAAACTTTTTGGCACCTCAGCTATTGAATATTGTTTTTCTATAATTGTTTCAAATTGGTTCAATTACTTTTGTGCATTTTTGCACTTAAAAAGTAGATCACAAACCACACAGAAATTATCTTTAATGACTAGGTATATGTAAATTATTTGATGTGATGGATAAATTAAAGAGAGACAACCAATTTCAATTCAATTTCTGAATCTTCTTTATTCAGTGTTTTTTCATGGCGACTTGTCCAAAAATATATGTCAACATCATTTAAAAAATTACTGATTACCTAGTTTGCAGAATGCCATGTAAATTAAGTAAAATAACCTGAAAATGAAATAAAGCTGGTTCAGTAATATTTACCTGAGATCAGCACTTGCATTACCCTTTTGTTTTCATATAGAGCTGTTAAAAGAATATTTAACAATACACTAGTCTAAAATTATTTCCATAATAATGCTAAGATTTATATATACATTTTTGTGGACTCTGAGAATTGCTTGTATTTAGCAAGCATGATACATAAAAATAAATCATCAGTTGTGGTAGCTCTGGTAATTGTAAAAGTTACTGCATTTGCATGTCCTTGTGTTTAGTTCTGATTTTTAACCACTTCTTGGAGCATAATTTTTTCCTTGGGGTAGGGGGCATAAATGCTAAAGAAGTCCTAGACATTAGACAATGCCTGTGACCTTTTAGCAGCTACCCTGAGATAAACCCCTAAAGGGGCCATACCAGAATCCACAGAGAGAGCTTCATCTCTCTTTGCATTGTCAGTCACTATTGTTCTCCTTGTCAATTAATTCCCCATAATAAATGTTTGGCCATGTTGTGGCTGATACAAGCAGCTTCAAAGTGTGTTATTTTACACAGAAACTGACTCTTTCTCTTGCTCATTCATTGCTGTGTTCCAGCCATCAATGTATGTTTTACTTCATAAGCGAAATCTTTATTCAGCTACGTGAGTGGAGTGAGGTTTTCTTGTTGAAATGAGAGTTTGGGGAAGGGTTAAAGTAGATGATGAATATTTGTTTAAATTGACAGAGCTCATGTGTACCAAGCTTTGCAGAAAAGTATAAGTGCTATGATGTGCATTGAAACATCCAACTATGTTTAAGTCAGGCATTGCGACCCTTATGGAACCTACGTTCGAGAAAATCACAGACAATTCTGACAAAAACTGTCAGTTGCTGGGTCCCTCCAAGGTCAATAAAAACAAGTAAACAAAGTAGACTGAATGTGAAGTGGAAGTCTTGGCTGTTAAGTACAGATAATGGAACCTTATTTTAAAAAAGAAGAAAAGAACAGGTAATTAAGTAATACCATCCTTTTGATTCTTCTGTGTGTCTTATATTTTTCTGTTTTCTGGGTTGCTTAAGAAGGAATTTTTTTGTATTAGAATTTTTTGTTTGCTCAATTTCCTCTCCAGTTAGTGAACGATGCTGAGAAACTCTTATCCACAATTCATTGTGTTAATTCCTCCATCCTAAAAATAATCCCCTACATTTAGGAGTTTATTAGGCTTCTAGGTCCTTAGTGAGATGTAGTCACTTGTTAAGCTTGTCTTCCTTCTTCCCAGTAATCTCATTTCCCCATTTCTTCTCTCTTAACAATCACTTGTCCACAAAAGTCAGCACAGTGTATGAGTAGTATTTATAAGACTATAAGACACTTTATAATGAGAACACCTCAGATCAAAATGCTTAGACAGGACATTGGGAATCAGCAGGCTTTCAAATTCCTAGATGGTTGGTTTGATCAGAGAAATGTAACCCAACTATTAAAATACATTTCCCATTCTATAAGTATTAACATTTAAGCTCTGTCCCAGCAGCCTTGTCGTAGGCAGTGTTCTTCACACTCTCCTACTCAATCAAAATAACAGCATCCATCAAGCTGTTGTGAAAATGAATAAGCTGCTTTGTGGGAGAATTATTTCAATGTACTATTACAGGGCCAATGTGATCCAGCTTGGATTTTGAAACTTGTTAACTCTGCAGCTTGTACCATTGCTCTCAATGGCACTGAACTAAGAAGTTAAGTCTTTCAAATGGTGTTACAAAACTTCAAGTGACTACAGAATAAGAGGTGAGATGAGCAACAAACCCTTGCTCATTATTGTCTGTTGGCTCTAAATTATTTTATACTGCAGAGTAGAAAGCAATTCTCAAATACAGTAATTTACTTAGGATTAAATTTAATCAATAAATAAATTGTTTAACTATTAATTACTTGCTTTCTGCCTTCAGAGCACATATTAATTATTTGCTTCTTGAGTTTATTTTCAAAAAGCTCCAATTCCAAGATATTTTTACAATGAACTAGAAGTAAGAAAAATACCAAAGTATATTCTGTGCAGTGTTTAAAGAATTTTGTTGTATTTTTGATGCATTGGTGATGTTATTTTAAAGTGAAAAATTTACTCCTGTCATTTTGAAAGGTCAATACTGATGTCAGTTTATCTGCTACATCAGTGCTTGTCAAATGAGTCCTCCCTGCATGGTGACAGCAGATCCAATTGTTAGCTGAACTGTGCTAGCTGTTCTACATCTTCCATGCTTGTGTGACATTCTCATTTATACCTCACTTCCTCTTTATGGCAACCAAGCAAAAAGTCCATTCTATGCAGAGAAATATAGGACCAGCTTCAGAGGTGCCCACCATACGGATGGTGAAGAATTTCACTAATATTGCCTTTGTAATTAAAATTTTATAAGTTGACTCACTTGCTTTTCCCCAGCAATTGATCATTATTACTTGATTAGAGACTGTGGTAAATCAGAGGCAAAATGCAGCCATTGTTCCAGATCATATTTGAAGTGCACCCTAATATTTGGCTGATTAAAAAGTCTCAGACCTCTGTGAGGCTTTCTGCAAAGTATACATGTGAAACACAGACCAATACAGGTTAATCCTTCAGATTATATATCAGCCACCAATGAGGAACATGTAAATATGAAGCAGAATTCCAGTGTAAATTGGCCAGCTTCCTTGACTGCAGAGAAACTGCATTGATTAACGATACCTGTTGAGTCCACACATGCATGAGATCTCTGTTCATCACAGTAGGAAGATTTTTTGTGTATGTACTTCAATTAAGTGAGCTCTGGGGGCTAGCAAACAAACAAATAAAAAAAACCCTCAACAAACTTGCAGTTATCTCTTTTGGTGTATTCAAAGCCAGTCTTAGTGGCTGTTTGGAATCAGCAGGTGCAGCTGGGACTTCCCTCAAAATTAGAGGCAGAATCTATTTTCTTTCCTTGTAATATTTCCATTAGTCTTTTAGAATCAGCTTTTCCTGAAGATCCTAACTAGGGGGTACAATCCTTTATGATAAAATAACAGAAACTTGAAAATAGTGCTTAGAACACACATTTCAGGTTCACAAGGAAATGGGACAAAGTTCATTGTTTCAGCTAATGACTGAAACACTGGCATTCAGAAGCTATTCTGTCTTCTTTTTGTCCAGAACTAGAAGTACACAATGAGTTACCTTTCCTAAGTAAATGCCAACCCTTATTCTGTAAATGTGTGAAAACGTTTAGGCTCAATAGCTCAAGGCATCACCCTTCGAAGGGTCGAGCCCTTCAGTAAGATTTTCCTTTGCTACCCATGAAAATTGCAGCGTTTTATCCCATTATGGAAGAATACATGTCTAAAAGTGGATATGGAAATTAATTTGATCCCCTCCTTTCATGAAATTAATTTTTTTTTCACCTGTAGCACCTTAATTTTTCAGCAAGACGTAGCTGATTGATGCTGTCATTGACCTCCCTCCTTCCTCATTTATTCACTACCCGCTGTTTACTAACATTTGTTTTCTGATAACACTTGAAAGATGGAAATTACTTTCAGTCCTATTTCTGGAACAGAGCCTGAAGTGTTCTTAGCTTTATCACGGGAACATGTATTTCTTATTATTCTGAAGGTCTAATTCTGAGCAATTAGGCCAAGTAAAATCAAAACACTATGCTAACAAGCTGTGAAGGCTGAGAGAAAGATAGTTTCTCCTGGACTTCTGAATATTTGATGCTGTCATATCTGAAGGGCAGTAGTACCTCAGAAATTCTCCTGTCAATAAAAAGCATTTAGTTGAATTCTTGGTCTAAGAGCTTTATCTCTGAAAAGAAAGAAAAGATGGTTTTGGTAATATATGATTATAATATATCCTCAAGTAAAGGAGAGAGAAAGAGATCAATCCCTTTTCCGTCCTGTTATTTATGGCATCCACATATCACAAAAGTAATTGGGACAGAATTTGATTCTTATGCAAGGCTACATTAGAGAAATACTAAAAAAATCTACCTAGTTCCTGTTACCTATTTGCAATCCTTTTATTCTCCTTTGTCACAAGACAATCCTAAACAGACATGATTGCATAAAATATAAATCTCTAAAATATGAGGATTTTATATATTCTTTAAGAACCCCCATAAACAATAGGAATTTGCAAAACAGCTGACCTTTTTCTTCAGAAATTGATGCATTACAACAATTCAGAGATGTAATTAAGAAAATTACTTTTAATATTGATGCATAAACTGAGGGCAGGGCAGATAATCCAAGTTTCCAGGACCATAATGGAGAATGTATACAGAGGAGGGCAGAGCACTAACATACACAGGCTGACAATGCAGAAGACTAGAGCCCAGAATGTCTTCCTGGCAACTTGGGCCACAGCACTAGTGCCTTTCCTTTCCAGAGGGAAATTCACAAGCCATTAATATCTGATTGCTGTGCTGGCTCACAGCTTTGTGTAGGACAGCATGGCTGGGCTAAAGCGTGTGGGCAGGGCTGTACGCTCTCGCATGTGTACATGTGTGCGCACACGTGCATCCGCACACGGACACACACGCAGAGGCAAGGAGCAGACCTTGCAGCCATCCTAGGGAAGTAAAGAGCACTCCAAATCCTGCCAAAACTGGCAACACTCTGTTTTCAGTAGGTGTTTCCAGGCTGTCAGCCCATTTATTTACCCCCTCAGTATGTGCTGTCACTCCTGATCACTTACTCACAAAGTGCTTCCAGAAATATGTTTACAGAAGAACCTCATTCTGACTTTCCTATTAGTGCAAATTAGTGGGAGCACTTCCCTTGCAAGTGCTCTTGGGAGCCATTTTGGAAAGCTCTTTTTATTTGCTTGCTACTATAAATTAATCCCAAATGTTTGTATATTATTCATGAACACAAAACTCAAACAAGCCTTCTATCCCTATCTCTGTGTTTATACAGTTTCCACGTTGACTTAAAATGAAAAGAAAATAATATTTGGGATGTGCCCCACAAATCCATTAAGGCATAAGGGAAGAGGTTAATATTGCTTGATAGTTGATCAAACTGTTACCACTCAGTTAATATATTTTTCTTTACCTTTACACATAGGAAAATTTTGCCAGTTATGGCAAGACAGGAGTATGACTACAGGCCACTTCTTCACTGGGTGTTCACAGCCTTGGTAACTTTCTCTTATGTAGTGTTCATCAGTCATGCTGTTAGAAAATTAAATGTAGGCACGATAATAAGGTAAATATTTAAGTAAGTAGTTCTGACAATGTGGCACAGGGTAAATTGTTCTTTTATACTGAACCAAAATTCTGAGAGGAAAATTTTGGTGAGAATATGCACAAATTTTGCTGAAAGTCTGAGCCACTCTGAATTTTGTAGTGCAAGAATATACACATTCCAATGAATACTCTGTTTCTGAGTGGTCATCAAAGAGAAAAATGATTCTTTGTGCTGTTGTACTACATAGCGATCAGTACAATGAGAAGTTAAACGGAATGTCTGTAAAGTTTTAAAATTTGGGGTTTACTTCAGGAAGATGAATTGCATGGGAAGAAGAGAGCGTATGCCCTGCATCATTCTGACAAAAGTTGTCGTGGAGGTAATGCTGTTACTAGATGAGAAACTAAATAGAAATGTTCAATAAAACATGTGTGCATCTGCACAATAGAATAGTCCTTATATTTTACATTGAGCTACCTCAGGGTCATAGAAGGTGTTTTATTAGAACAGTCAACAATAATAGCATGATTTTTATTAGTAGGAAAAGATAGAGTGAGAGACTACTAATTATTTTTCAGCCTGAGGGGCATTTTCCCTGAAACGACTGTTAATTTGATCATTGTTGTGCAGTTCACAGATTTACATGAACTTATTTCAGTACGACACATGGCTAAGAACTAGACTAAATATGTTGCTTTATTAATGGTTTTCAGTGAGTGTATTAGAAAGTGCTAAACATGTGGGTATAGGGATGATATTGATAGTACTTAGAAGGCTGAATCTTTTTGGAAGTAGCTAGCCTGAAGCCCTTTCTGTGTGATATTTTTTGTTCATGCAGTGAGACATTAAAGCCTACAAGAATTAAATAAAATCCCAGCAAAATGAGAGTTTGTTGGTGTTGTCTTAGATCTATGTGCAGTGGTGTTGCTGGAAGTTTTGGTTTGTTTTTTGGGTTTTTTGTTTGTTTGTTTGTTTGTTTTGTTGGGGTTTTTTTGTTGTTTTGTTTTGTTTTGTGTTTTAAACTAATCTGGCAGGCTAAGAGGCAATTACATATTAGGTAATTATTTAATCAATACATATGGCTTAGATGTTTATGCATGTATGTGCACATATATAAATATAAACACATTCTTAATGAATTTTCTACTAGAAGTGACAAAAAATCCTGGGAACACATTCCAGGTTTTAGCATTTTTCAGCACTCTGGCACTTTTCTTACTTCAGCTGTCTGCTCTCCTTTTCAGCCCACATACACACATTCTTTCAATCCCGAGGAGAGTCATATATGCAGTCTGAAAGGCCTTTAGTTTAGATTAAGAGAAACTGCAAGATGAAAGGGAACAAAAACAGAGTCTCTGGAAGGACAAATAGTTTGCATCTCCTTTGTCACACACTGCCTTTGCTTTTCCTTACAAAGTTTCCTTGCAAGCTTCCCTTGCTGGTGGGGACTTCTTAGAAGTGTAAAGCCTTAGTGTGCAGCAATCAGTCACTAATGCTGTGCGTGACTGTCCTGTGCGCGGACCAGCGGGATGCAGGGCACAGCTGCATCTTTCATCCTGCCATGGCACACTCCAACATGTGCTTGGTGCAAGTGAAGTGCTCTCTCGTGGCCATATCTATGTTCTTCAAGTTGCATCGTGAACAATTTAATCCCGTAAAAATTATTTTCATTGCCAGCTGTGGGAAAAAAAATGGTGGAAGAGACTCTCAGATTGGGAGAACAGGCTTTCAGATTATTTCCCCACTTTTGTCTCAAGATCTTGTTTGTTTAGTGGCTATTCACCTTCTTGAACTTGGCAAAGCAGTTGCACTGCTTTCCCAAGTGTTCCCCAGGCTGAGAGGTGACTCTAGGTGAGAAAATTAATTTTTCTTAAATATTGAATTGTAGCTCAGTCTGAATTAGTGGGTGTAAGCAAAATTTTGCCTCCCTTAATTTTCTGGATTGCTAATTGCTCCACCCCATCCTCCAACACCCCTCAGATCTCTTTAGTTGATGTAAATAACTAATCTCTTTTTGGCTACTTTAAGGTCCCAGTTTTAGTCCTGCCTGCTTCCAGTCACTGTCTGCTCATCAACAGACCAAAAAGTAACATTTCCTAGTCATGGTTCAGCAAGACTTTTTAGATACTAATTTCCCCTTGCAGTAGCATGAGGCAGAAGTATTTTTATATGCCTTTTTCTCTCTGGATTTAGTGGAGAAGAGGAACACAATTATGAGGAATAATAACCCTAACAGAAAACACTGAACAGAAGAAACTAGTTTTTCAATGACATTGTGTAACTCTGAGTTCCTATAAGAAATTTTAAACAGATTTATAAAATCTTTAGTGAGATCATCAAGATATTATAGTTTACTACAAAATGGGTGGTCAGGTCTCAGCTTCCAATGCATGGATATCAGAACCCACCCTAAGTCTCTGTCTGGAGATGGAGACGGAGAGAGGCTGCAATAGGCAGAAAGCCAAAGGATAAACTCTTGCACCCCTGTTGCAGGAGCAAATAACACAGGGATCCACAGAAGCAAAGGAAAATACAGTAACCCAAAACTACTAGGATAGCACAAAGAGGCAGCACCCTTCCCAATACTGCCTGATCTTTACCATCACCTTTACTCTGCCGTGAGTCTTACTTCTGAAGAACCAACAGGATGAAAACATGATTTGGAGTTGCCTTTCTTTTCATCTCCTTTTCTGCCCTAAGTTAACTTTTGTCAAAGATGAAAATATTGGTTGGGCATCCTCTCAAATTCATTATGGCAATTAACTGCGTAGCATACCTGCATAGATTTATTTTGCTCCCTTAACCCTGAGACTGCTTTGTAACATTTATGTTCATGATAAAAAATATTTGTCTCAGTCATGCAGAACTGTAAGGCTATCCTGATTCCAGCTGGTGTGCCTATGTGCAGAAAATAAAAGGCTAGGAGAGAAACAGGCACAATCAGGCACTGCTAGGGCTGCTTGATAGTTGACACGAACTCTCTGTTTCTTGTGTTAAGGTCATTCTCTAAGGACTCTCTATGAGGTACCAATAGATCCTGACATGCAGTTCCATATACTAGACTTTGAACTGTCCTAGGTTCTTCTCTGATATGTAAGATCTAAATAACAAGGTCCTAGCTGAACCTTCCTGATACACCTTTTTCTAAGAGACTTTACTTCAAATAAATTAGATCCCTTAGGATTTGAACTGCATTATTTTTAAGGATTTTTATCTCCACAGAATTGTGAGATAGTAATAAATATTTCATTTTTAGTAACTTTTTAGTCTATTTTATATATATCAAAAGTTAAAGCTCTGATTTCAAGAAAAGAAATCCAATTTTTAACTCTTTTATTTACAGATTTTATCGCTTTCTTCTGAGAGTCTGAAAGAGAGCTAAAACTAGAGTTTGAATGTTGTCATGATAAAATATAATCACTTTTATCTAAAAGGAAACAAAAAGCCTATATCCCAATATTAGAGCCCTTCAACCATGCTTGAAATTCAAATATTAGTTTTAAATCCAAATAAAGAAATTTGAGTTGCATCACACATCCGTTGAAGTAAGCTTAATGATATGGCTGATATCACACATTTTATATCATCCATACCATAAAAATTTCCCTGTAACATTTTCATCAAAACGTGATTTTATTGTAATAGATAGAAAAATGGAAGAAAATGAAATTAATTTAATGTTTATAATGAGTTTTCTTTCCTGATGTGAAAAACATACAGTAAACAAAATATTAACTGGAAATTCTACTGCCTTAAACTACAACAAACATATGCCTAAAATTTCTCTGATTTTCCTTTTCTTTTGCTCATTCAGGATAGGAAGAGACACAGTTATATGAGCAAAATGGAACTCTTCATTCAACTGTTCTTTAACCTAATCAGTACTAAATTTCACATTAATCAAAAAATAAAGTACAGTCCTACAATAATCCCTGTAATAATTTTGTGATCTGTTTCTATTTTATAGCTAACTCCAGAGTATTGTAGGGGAACTGTGGGACAAAGTGATAGGGGAAGAGATATCTGGTAGGTCTGACCCTGCAAAATATTTCTATTATTTTTGTGTTGTCTAAGACAACTGCAACTTGAATACCGTAAACTAACCTGGATGAGAACCTTCAAATTTCAAAGGGGAAAATAAGTCTGGCTCATTAAAAATGTTATAACTGAGTAGAGTCAGCTGTGAAGGATTGATTTTAACAGAACTCTCTTGGCTTGAAGCTCAGTAACATCTAAAAATGTAGGACAATTTCATGCAACTAAACAAGAAGGAAATGATTATACAGCAATCAAAACAATATTGCTGTTTGGATATTCTTTAAAGTAGCAAATAGCCACCTTTGCTTTAAAATTCATATTTTCGAACTTTGGAAAGAGTTCTTGAAGACAATTTGGTGCTGTTTTTTTCTTCCAAAGCCATATGGTTGAGAGAATTAAGCACTGTCCTGGGAATCAGGACATTCTCACTCCTTGTCTCATCTTTACTGCTGATGGGTCTTAATACTTTCTACTTTTTTAAACTTTGGAAATGCTATTTAATTATGCTATGCAACAACCCAGTTTGCAAACATTAATTAAGCCTCATAGCTCCCTTGTGGTCTGAGACAGGTAAAATACCATTAGTCTCAGATAATAGGGAAAATAAGGCTCAGAGGGGTTAAGTGGCATGCCCAAAGTCACAGAAACAGTAGTATTTGGATCAGTATTATAATTCAAATTATCTTTTAATCTACAATGGCTCTCAAGCAAGGCCAATGCATCCATGGGACTCCTTTGAGTTAAAGAGCAAGAAACAAACATTTTAGTAGTCGTGAAAATTCAGTACCTTTAGGCTCAAATTACCTCTAAGTATTCATTTGAGCTTCACTGATTTATAAACAGCCACATGCACAGGCCACTTCAGTGCTGGGGAAGATGAGCAGAGAATACAAACAGCATCCCTTTAAGAAGTTTCTAAAGCAGGGAGGGGGGCAACACTGTGTAGAGGGCATCACCCCAGGGGCAGGCTGTGGGGCTGGTGTTTCAGAGTGCAGACCCCACAGGAGGCAGTGGGCTTCCAGCTGCTCCACTCAGAGAAACACAAAAGTGATCTCCTCTGGCTGGAAGGGGTCAGGGAAGGGTTTCCATCCTGTCAGCTAATCTAGGCAACATGGGAAGGTAAAAGAGGCTGTTAAGGGAAGAAGCGGATGACTCTTAGCTCCTGCTCCATGTGGGTCACCAAGGGCATAGCAAGGGGATCCCATCTGTGAAGACAGGAGCTTTGCTGTTTATCCACTCCTTAGAGATGAGCTGCACCTGGTCTCCTGCCTATGGATCCCTGCAGAGAACCTAAACCAAGAACTGACAAAGCAGTGTGATAAGTCTGAGACTTATCAAGCAAAGGAAAGGGAAGGATATCCACAATTTAGAATTAACATGTTAACATCAACAATGAAGAGCAAAGATGTGAAACAGCATAATAACTGGGTTACTTATCCAGGATTATGTAGCATCCACTATTCAAGCACTGCTACATACTCAAGTGGCCATGACAGAGCATTCTGGAAAAGCACAAAGAAACCCTGGCAGATACCTTACTGTATACACATCTTATTTCCCACATATTATATTCATTCATATACAATGATGTCCTCATTGTAAGAATATATAAGAAGGCATGGTAATGCTTGCATTTTATACGAATTAATAAATAAATTCTTTTCTACAGTTCATATGTACATATGGGCATTTTATTTTATACATTTCTTATATGGATTTCACTTCTGCTTCTGTTAAGGAAAGCAGTTCCTAAAGTGTGCAGGATGTGTGCTCGTGCCTTTTGAAGGGCCTGCCCTTCCTAGGCAAGGCTGTCCTCGTGTTCCAGGACATAAATATTTGAGGTGGGCCTTCATTGTCCTTTTGTTCCTCCTGACTCACAAGCTAGATCTTTATGAGGTCTGCAGTGCCTACACCAGCTTTCTGAGCTGCAGGCTACACTTCACTGGATGCTCTTCCTCAACAGCCCAGCTGAACTCTGTTGAGTTGAAGAAGAAGATACAGACAACCATGTTGGTGGCAGCCGTCTAGGGTCCTACTGAGGTTTAGGAGACAGATGTCATGTCAGAATGAGATTTGAAGTTTCAAGAGTACATACAAGCACATTCAAGTAAATGGAGATGCTTTCTGGACCAATGACATTCCTCTGATATTCTTTTTGTCTAACATTGAGTCTTTAGGACATTCAGGACATTCTAGCAGTCCAGCTCAGCAGAGACATCTCAAATAATCACAAGGAGATCTTAAATATTTTGTCATCCGTCTACAGGATTGTTTGTGACATGCCATAACCATTAATGAGAGCTAGTACTACTCCAGGGGAACTGGAGGGCTTGAGTCTTAGTATTTATGCTCATTATTATTATCATTATTTTCATGAGTACACAGGATTTGTCTGCCCTTGAGAAAGCTGGTCATATTCTAGTGCTGTCCTGCAGATGGCTCCAGTTTGTGCCACGTACTTCTATAAATCTAATCCGAAGGGGAACCATTCCTGAACTGATTTTAACAAGAGTGCTTGGTACCTCTTCAAGTGGTATTTGTCTCCACTGAAGCCCTCAGGACTGCCTCTCAGCTTGATTATTGTCTGATCACACCTCATTGCATTTCCAAGGATGCAGACACGTTACATTTCTACCAGGTTTCAGAAAAGAAATTCTTGAAAATAGTAACCCTTGTGTTATTTTTGCCAGAAAGCTCTGGCTAGCTGCTTAATCCTTCACTTTTCTTTCTGTAGATGCTGCTTTCCTGTCTGCTGTATCCAGCCAAGAGGCCGTAATAATCACAGGAACCCCTCAAATATTTGGAGCTTCAGATATTTCCTGCTTCTGTTTTTCATATACTGTCTTTTCGAAAGGTGTTTTTGAACCGTGTACAGTTTAAAACCATCTCATAATTTTGACAATTAAAACCTCCTTTGTCTTTTTAAATTTCTTTTTAATTTTTTTTGTTCTAACCGGCCAAGGCTATACTTCATGTCTTGAATGCAGTGAGAATGTTTTCTCTTCTTGACAGTGTGGAATTATTTCAAGTCTTATTGAGATTAAGTTTATGGCACAGATGAGAGGTTTTTTACAGTTTTGCAGTGACTATCCAAGTGGGTTTCTGATTTGTAGTTACTACTTTTTATCGAAGAAAGACCCACTCTGTTTTACTCAGTTTGAAACAATATGATCTCTCTCCCACTCTGAACAGCAACCTTTAAAGATTTATAGGGCAGCAGCTTGGAGTTCACTAACTATACCAGAGACACATGAAATTACAGTTCTGATAGAAGGTGTGAATTCTGACAGCGTCAGAAGTTTCAGAATAAAACTAGAAATTTCACTTAAATCTTCAGATTTTTTAATTCTCATACTGAAATGGAGTGAAATAAATGGCCTTTGGAGCTAAGAGAAGTTTTTCTAACACTCTGGGATTCATCTAGAGGTCAAAGTGCCTTCCTTGACACACAGCTAGAAGAGAAGGGTGGACACGCAGCCAGAAGCACCCCATCCATAAAATGTCAGGCCTTTTCTTTCTACAGTAAAGAATATAACTAGAAAAAAACATTGACAGCCAGATGAATTACTGCTTCCTGTTGAAGATACAAGTTGTAATTAGCGGAATATCTCCTGGTAGATTTTTAGATGCAAAAGCTAGTTTTTACAGGGAAGATAAAAACCAAAGTCTCGAAATGTATGTATCTTTTCTATTTATCATTTTTAGCTCAGGTAGGTCAGATGAGTTTGAACATCCCCTTCTTCTCCACATTTCTCACACTAGGGAAGTGGTGATCCTGGAGAGAGAAAATAAAAAAATTACATTTGACACAGTTTAATTCTGTCATGGTCTTTTGCCTGGATTTTGCCTTGGTGTCTGTCACAGGCACAGCAAACCCATTCCCTTCCTTCATACAATTTTGGATTTGTTTCTGTTTTACAGGTTTTCTCAGAGAGGAACTGCTCATCAGAACAGAAAGTGACCTGCACCCCATTTTGTGCAGCTTGACTAAATAAAAATAATGGCATCCTGGCAAACATTTGGTAGAGAGAGTGTAATAATTATTGGTTTGGTTTTCGTTAACCTCTTTTTGTTTAGTCAACATTAAGTCAATCCACCTGGAGCTTAATACTGTATGTTACTATAGTAACTTTACAGCCTATTTGATTGTGACAAAGGGCTTCATCTCGTCCATTTCATGCTCCTGTGTCGACCTACTCCCTCCCAGTGTTTTATTATATCTGTCTTTAAGAGTATCTGCAGGAGCCACAGCTGCTCTGCTTTTGTAGCAGAAAGCAGCTTTCACTGTGTGAAATACTCTGCTCTAAAAGGTCTTGTGGGCTGATGGCATTATTGAATTTCAAAGCAAAGACAAACAACATTAAATTGTTTAAAGCTAATATTCATGTTTTGCCGTACAGCATGTTTGGGTTCTTTTTCAGAATGGAACAGTATATAATCACTGGTTGATACCCCTGAGAACAAAACCACAAAACAAAGCAATGTAGAATACAAAAAGACTTTAAAGTAATTCAGTTTTCAAAACAAAACAAAACAAAAAAAATTGTGTTGAGGGCTTAGGAAAAACATTAACTCCAGAAGCTGGAGTTAGCAATTTGTAAAATGAAAAATTGAATCATTTTCTACAAATGGGCCCGATCCTTCCCTGTTAAACCACCGTGAAGCCATTGATTTTAATGGCATTACTTCCAAATTTATACTGGTACGAGGCTGAGTAGTACATGACCCATGGGTGCAAAATGTTTAAGACTTTCCGACCGTTGCCTGTTCATTTTACAACCTGGTTGTTCTATAACACTCTAACCAGCCATGTGGATGATTGTAACAAGCCACTGTGCAGCTTTTGTTTGGATTACCAGTGCCTCAGAACTCTTTCATTACATTGTTTGTTCCTACTGTTGTTTAAATTTACCTTACTCCTGTTTCTCAGCACAATTTATTCCTTACTGGAGCTCTTTTTCCCTGCCTGGTCTACAGCCACTGGTCTCATGAGTGAAAATACTTTACCAATCTATTTTTCCTCAGTCTGTTCAGATTTGTCTCATATTGCTAATATTTATCTGCATATTCGATTTGAGGATAAAATATATTCTCTGCCCTAGTTTCTCTCACTCCTCACATGTTGTTACAGATGCCTCTGAATAAAGAACTCTGCATCTCTTTGTCACCAGCACAAGGGCAATGCGGCGAGGCTCCTCCTGCATTTCAGCAGAGCCCTGCTCCAGTTGTGTTAATTGTTGGGCTGGGAGGGCAGCGAGCACTGAATGCTGCCTTGTTAACTTGCTAAGCAGCTGGTCAGCAGGGTAGTTTGATTCCAGCAAGGCTCTTGACACCTCTGCCAAGGGTTATTGATACCTCACACACCCCAGCTGAGACAGATTGTTTTAGTCGTGCTTCATATCCATAGCACAGCCTGTAGTTAGGAAAAAAAGTGATTGACAGCTCACACCTCCTGGGCCCTTCTTACTACCAGACACAACATCTGCTATGCCCTGTGGAGCAGTGAACCAACACACACTGAGAGAACTGTTTCTAGTATTGTCAGGGTTGATTTTGTTTAACCCTTTCTGGCTGTTCTCTGGAGATGAACATAGGGGTTTCTGTAATCCTCTACACATGCTTAAAAAGTGTGGAATATTTGACCAAGCGAATACTGCAGAGATGGTGTTTGCAATGGCAAGGAAACGGGTTGGGAGCTGTTCCTCTGTAAAGTGACCAGCATACTTGGGATTGTAAAATAAAAACCGGGTTATCCCTACAAAAGTGTTGCTTATTTCCAAACAGTGCCAGGGATGCAGCCAATGGAGAGTGCAACTCTGAAATGTAGCCTAAAGCAATTTCACTGAGTGTGCATGGATATTCTGAGGAGGAGCACAGCCATGAGTCTGTTAGCTAACCAGTTACCTAGGTCAAAGCACACCACTTAAAGTTTAGGTTGTAGGTACAAACAGCAGAGGGGTATAGCTTTTTGAGAGGGAGGAGAGACAAAAATGCTTCTGTTTTCTACCTTAGAAAACTAGCCAGTAACAGTTGGCAATTGCAGAATCTTCACAATAAATGGTTGCATGGTTGATTACAAATAAAGATCATGAAATATATATGCAAGGAACTTCTGTAAACTTTCTTCAAGATGTTTAAAAAATTATAAGAAATATTTTAAAAGCTCCCAAAATCGAATCGTTAATCTTAAGTACATCTGACATATTGACTGATGTACCTTATTTTTGGATGGGTTTGGGGTTTTTTATTTTTTTTCCCTCCTAAGTAGGTGAAACCTAAAAATTAATATTTTTCTAAATCATAATCAGAATAATATAATAGAATCATAGACTCGTCTAAGTCAAAAAAAGACCCTTAATGTCATTGAGTCCAATTGTTAGCCCAGCACTCTTGAGTCCATCACTAAACACGTCCCCAAGTGCCATAACTGCACATCTTTTAAATACCTCCAGCAATGGTGACTCCACCACTTCCCTGGGCAGTCCATTCCAATGTTTGGCAACCCTTTCTGTGAAGAAATTTTTCCTAATGTCCAATCTAAATGTCTCTTCAAGCAACTTGAGGACATTTCCTCTAATCTTGTTATTTGGGGGAAGAAAACAACCCCATCTCACTACAACCTACTTTCAGGGAAGCTGTAGAGAGCAATTAGGTCTTCCCTGAGCCTCCTTTTTCCAAACTAAACAAACCCAGCTCCCTCTTCTGCTCCCCACAAGACCTGTGCTCCAGGCTGTTCACCAGCTTCATTGTCCTTTTCTGGGCAAACTCTAACACCTCAACATCTTTCTTGTAGTGAGGGGCCCAAAACTCTTCACAAGATTCAGGGTGTGACCTCACCAGTGCTGAGTGCAGTCATACAGGGGGGTTGATCACTGCCCTGGTCCTGCTGCTCACACTTTTTTGGATGCAAGCCAGGATGCCGTTGGCTTTCTTGGCCACCTTAGTACACACTGGCTCATGTTCAGCCGCTGTAGACCAACATTCTCCAGTCCTTTTTCAACAAGCAAATTTCCACTCTTCCCCCAGCCTGTAGTACTGTATGGGTTTGTTGTGACCCAAGTGCAGGACCTGGGATTTTGACTAGTTGAGCTTCATACATTTGGCCTCAGACCGTTGATCCAGCCTGTCTAGATCCCTCTGCAGAGCCTTCCTGCCCTCCAGCTGATCCACATTCTCACCCAAATTGGTGTCACTTGAAAATTAACTTGATATCCTCATCCTCATCCAAATCATTGTTAAAGTTATTAAACAGGACTGGCCCCTACACTGAGCCCTTGGGCATGTCTCCTGTGACCAGCCAACAGCTGGTTTTAACCCACTTTCTGGGCCCAGCTATCCAACCATTTTTTCTGCTCAGTGAAAAAGGCAAATGTCCAAGCCATGAACAGCCAGTTTCTCCAGGAAAATATTGTGGAAGACAGCATCAAATACTTAACTGAAGTCCAGGTAGACTACATCCACTTTTCCCCATCCACTGGGTTGCCTTGTCGTAGAAGGAGATCAGGTTGGTCAGGCAGGACCTGCCTTTCACAAACCTGTGCTGGTTGTCCTGTAGGTGCTGCATGGTGGCATTCAAGAAGATCTCCCCACAACGTTCCCCAGCACCAAGGCCAGGCTGACAGGCCTACAGTTCCACAAACCCTTCTTCCAGCCCTTCTTATGGGCATCATATTTGTTAATCTCCACTCAGCTGGGAGCCAAGCTCACTGATTAGCCAAGACTCCTAGTGAGTGATGGAGAGTGGCTTGGCAAGCTCATCCACCATTTCCATCAGTACCCTTGTGTGGTTCCATTGATTTGTTCATGTCTAAGTGGTGTAGCGGAGCAATGACCATTTCCCCTTGGATTATGAGGGTCTCATTCTGCTCACCATCCCTGTGTTCCAGCTCAGGGGGCAGGGCACTTGGAGAACAATTTGTCTGACTATTAAAGACTGAGGCCAAAAAAAGCATTAAGGACTTCAGCCTTTTATGCATCCTTTGTTGCTATGTTTCCTGCCACATACAATAAGAGATGGAGATCCTCCTTAGTTCTCCTTATGTTGCTGATGTATTTCTGGAATTCTTTTTTGTTTGGTCCCCACTTCTTACTTCTCTCAGAATGGCAAAGTATAATTTTGTCATAGATCTGTGCCGTGCTGTGCCCCAGCTGTGACATTACCCACAAGTCTTTCTCTGTTCACAAACAACAGGTCCAGTAGGGCAGCTCCCCCAGCTGGCTCCCTCACCAGCTCTTTCAGGACATTACCTCCACACACTACAGGAACCTCCTGGACTATTTCATCTCTGCAGTATTTTATTTCCTACAGACATCTGATATGAGGAAGTACCCAACAAGAGCAAGGATTAACAAAATTTTATTTTCTTGCATCATATAAGTATAGTCACCGAGACTTCCATAGAAAAAGCTATGCAAAGTAGAGAAGGCATATGGTAACAGATCAAAAGGACTTTTTGGACCTTTTTTTTTTAATTTGGCTGCAAACTGGCTTCCTACTGTGCTGTCATGCTTTAGAACTGATGCTTGCCAGCTATATTATCTGTGTTTACAAAGCCATAAGGATGTGTTATGCTACAGAGGAACTAATAGCTTTATTTATTATATCTTTACTATAGCAATGTAATTAGCAATATTATTGTTGCTAAGCATCACTATCACCTCTTGTCAGCATAGTATAACTCCAACATAAGTCACTGCCTGTTTTATATCCCAGAAAAAATTATTGGCTGAATGAGTTTACATGATACTGTCTTGCTCATACTTCATGGGATTATATGGCTGTGTTCTTGTGGTAGACTGAGGATTTGCTACAGTGAATGCTACAATAAACCAGCATCATGACTACATGACTTACTGCACACAGCTCTTACCTCTGGTGGTTAGCTAGCTTTTCTTCCCTCAAGAACCTGGACTGTATTTCTGATGACTTTAAAACTTACAGCAGCCTCACTGTGAGTTACATGAAAAAGTCAGAATATCAGATTAGTGACAATCAATTTTTTTTTCTGGACTTGCACTGCTACTGTGACTGCCTTTGCTGTAAGGGTTCTCTGAATAAAATAAAATTAAGTGGGCTATGGACAGAATTCAAATGCATGATCAAGTCAGACTTAGAATTTTGGTTTTTTTCTGAAATTGTTTTTGCTTCTAGAGGCCATATTTGTTTTTACAAAGGTCACATTTCCTCTAAATAAGTAGGATGTAGACTACTTTGAAATATAAACTAACAGAAACAGGGAAATCAGCAACACTTTCAGCCAATGGGAAAACATGGCAATGTCTTGAACCACTTGGCACTTGCCAGGCCAAGAGCAAGCAAGGCCAGACAGGTATGGTGCCAGGAAGAGATTCTGGCACCAGTAAAACTCATGCTAAACAACTTATATTAGCAAAATCATATATATATATTTGCAGAATACATAAGAACACACACTGGTCAAACCAATTTTATTATCAGTGCAAGGTAGTACTGATGAGGTGTCTCATCCACCAGTAATAGACAGGTCAAGACCTCAGATCACCAGCTACACAGATGTGGTATCTTCCTCTTGTTGGAAACTGAAACCATCAGCTCAGTACCAAAACCAAGCCAGCTCAGCAACAAGGAAGTTTGGAAAAGAGTTGGGTTCATGTTTACAATGTCACATTAATTCCTCTGTGAAAAGGATACTTTTGAAAAGAAGGGAGAGCTCCTCTAAATCAAAGGAGTCACAATGCAATAATCTGAGAGATTGGGACAATGCAGTTAGATTTCAAAGAACTTCATCAAAGCAGTAGGGAAGATTGTTGGAAACAAATACAAAGCTAGGTATAGCAGAAAGAAACAGAATAGTCCTTTCTTAGGCACTTTTTAAGGTTCACACTAAAATAGCCGTATCAGGATTTCCCTGTCCATTGTCTGTTGATGTGTCAGAATATATAAAAGAGTTAATGTTGAGTATGGAGGAAGACATGGTGCAAACATAATTACCTCTAGCATCTATATTCCGTTCTTTTTTTCTTCCCCAAGAAGGCAATCTTATTGTTTACTCTGAAAGGCAAAATCAGGGGTCAAGACAGAAACAACTCCATGAAAGCTTCTGCTATGTAGTAGAGAGACAACACAAACTACAAGTCTTTTCTGCTCCTGAAATCTAGCACACTTGAAAGAGTGAAGGTCTTAGTCAAACTCTATTACTGCAGGGAAATATTTTATATTAGTTTGACCCCTAAGTTCTGTTTGTGTTTGTGCATGTCCTTGTCTTTGTAACAGGAGAGAATCTGAGTAGAGCAATCAAAACAAAAAACTCCTGTATGTGTACACATGTACCTACCTCTCTGATAACTTTTCCATTACATTCTTGGATAATCACTGAGATGTCTGGGTCATACTGTAGCTTAAATATTTAAAATTATAATATAATGGGAGTATTTCTCTATATTCCTTTATTGTACTAACCAGTTCAGATTTATGAAATATGATTCATTTCTTGAGCCTAAGAGAAAGGATATGTATAACCAGAGTTAATTGCCCTTTGTGGTTTCTTATTAACCAGGACAGATTATAATACTTTTCAGGACACTTTTTTCCTTTTGTTAATTAAAATGGTACTTCACTACCTGTATACTCCACCTTCTTAGACTGCACATACAATTCATATCAGTGGCTGACAAAAAAGCATAATGTACAGCACTGACACAAATTTTAAAAATACATTTTAAAACTCTCCAGGAAGCCTTGTATTCACATATATAATTTCCTTTTTCATTTGGTTCTAAATAAACAGGCTGGTGCTGCAGGAAAGTAAAATAAAACATTTAGTTCTGGATTTTTTCTCTTCAGGTGGCATAAAACTGGGATTAAGGATCTGCTCTCAGGCAGCTTATTGGAGGACATTTTTTCCTTCTACTGTTGCTATGAGTCACTCCACTCTACAGCCTCTGGTCACCTCGAGCTTATCAAAACTAAATGAAGAAGATATTCATTATTAAGTATCAGTTATAGAATAATAAAGTAATTTCCAATATCATGGAAATTCCAGGAAATACATATATTTTCATTGTGTTTATATTTATTAAGAACATTTGATTTTCACAGGAAGCTTTACCTGTAAAGCCTTTTCTTTAAAAGAAAAAACCCAGTCTCCAGTGTTGCCACTCTGTCCAACCATCTTTGTGGTGCTGATATAAAAATTTAAGTATGGCTTGTTGTGCCATAATCTGGCCAGTTCTTGGATCATCCCCCTATCTGGTGGGTCATTGGAAAAGCTGTACCTACTGGTTTAGGTGGCAGTTCAGTTTGTAATGGGGAAAACCAGCAAAGATGGGCTTTTTTTCCCTGATCTGTTCTGCTCCCTGACCTGCCTCTCTCAAATCTTGGCCCTGTTGTGCCCTGTGCTTCTGTTGCCCTCCCTTCAGTGCTTCTGTGAAGCCTACCAGCAATGCCATGAAGTCAACTCAGACAGTGCTGGTGCTTTCCAGTGTATGCTAACAGAGTTACTGCTTTGTTCTTTCAGTCTTGGGTGACCTTCTCAAGTGGAAGACAGCTGTAAACCTGAAATGTGGAGAGCAGCATTTTTAGGAACTGATCAAGTCTATTTTCTCCCCAAGCTAAGGATGACATGCCAGTTCAGAATCTCAGTTCATATCAGACGCTTCTGTCCTTCAGATAGCAGTGACTAGAAACATTTTGTTTTATCATCTCAGCTGGTGCCTTTTCTTCTTAAATGCAGACTTTGTTACAGTGATCCATAACTGAGAATCCCTTCAGGCTTGTCTACTACATTGCACTCTATCAGATTCAAAGTGTGAAGAATCCTTGAAACCTCCAGTTACTTCAGAACACAGTTGCTTTCCCTCACAAGTGCTGTACTAGCAAGAACATATCACAACTCTACTCCACAGGCTATGTTCAACACTGGAAAATCAGGGTGCCCAAAAAAAGAACTTGAAAAGCCATAGTCATCTAGAAGAAAGAAGGCATCTGCAAACCTTGAAATCTTAACCCAAGTGCCAGTGACATTCAAGAAAATCAGAACAGGGACGTGCCAATTACAGTTTTGAAATGACCCCTTCTTGATTACATATGGATCCCAACCCTAGATTTTTAAAAATGATTTTTAGTTGCCTAGATTTTTCAGTTGTTACCAGTCCATTACATTTGGCATTTAAGTCAAATAGCTGTGCTTTTTCTGCCAAGTATGCTACATGTTAGTAAAGCTGCTATCTTGAAGGGCCCTTACTTTAGAGCTTTGTGGATTTAAATGCCCTAATACAGATATTCTGCTGTGATATTGTGCTGTGACTGGGGCATACAAGGATCATCTTTGTGAACCTTGCACTGTACACTAGGGGAGCAACGGTTCAGTGTTTACAGCTACCTACCTAATATTCAGTAAAGATTGCACTAATTTATCCTTACAGGATGGAGGGGAAGAGTAGGAAAAATTTCTCCTGCCTCCTGTTATTTTGCTGCTTTCATTTAGCAGCAGTGCATTTCAGTGGTAAGTCACTGAATCAGATACAGGCTCTGACCTTTCAGGCGACCTTGGGCCACTCACCTCTCAGTGCCTTTCTTTTGTTTCTCCTCTGTAGCTTCCTTTAAAAGCACAGCATAAAATTATGCAGAGCTCATTCTGTCTTTGGAGAGCATTTTCCGTCCTAGCAGGACCCCACCACTGGCTGTTAATTCCAGGGATTTTAGGCTCATGATTAAGTTACTGCAGTGTAACAAGGTACCTTACATCTGTTGCTCATTAGGGGGACTTGTCTGAGCCAGGGTAAATGACTACATCTGAACTAGTCATCTTGACTTTCTCTGTAGTCACTGAAAAAAATTTGTCACTCTTAGGTTTCATGCCGCAGTAGACAACGAACATATATCAGATGAATCATGTTCCCCAAATGCCTATTTCTCTCCATTGATTATGAAGAGTGTCTAGAAGAAATAGCTGAGACGAAGATTTCCACACTGCAGTAGTCCAAAGTTATGTGGAAATTACTTTCCTAGTTACTGCCCATATATCTGCTGTTTGTCCCAAACAAAAGTGAACTACTTTGATACAACACACATACATACAACTATATGACCTAGGTCAAGTTGTCTTACATTTATTCTGAGCTGAACACACGCATGCAGTTAATATGGCTCAGCTGATGCACGTTAATTGCATCACACATTCACCTTCTTTATGTAAAGGCACCATTCTATTACATTTGTTTACCATCAGCCTACTTTGTTTTATCAAAGATAATTATTTTTTCCCCTCTTTGACTGCACAGACTGAGTTAAAACTCATTCTTTCCCCTGGCTCCTTGTTTGACATGGTTTAACCTCAGTCACCAGCCAAGCCCCACCCAGCCATGCCCTCACTCCCCCAGAATCAGAAGCGTGAAAGGTAGAAGACTTGTGGCTTGAGACAAAGACTGTTTAAAAGGGAAAGCAAAAGCCAAGCACACAAGCAAAGCAAAATAAGGCATTAATTCACTGCTACCCATGGGCAGGCAGGTGTTCAGCCATCTTCAGGGAAGCAGGGCCTTATCTTGGGTAACGATAAATGGGTGACTTGGGAAGACAAATCCATCACTCCAAATGTCCCCTCCTTCTCCCCCCACTTTACATACTGAGTATGATGTTCCATGGTCTGGAATGTCCCTTTTGTCACTTTGGGTCACCTGTTCCACCTGTGTCTCCTCCCAACCTCCCAAGCACCCCCAGCCCCCTCCCAGCCTGGCAGTACAAGCAGAAAAGGCCTTGGTTCTGTTCAAGCCCTGGTCAGAAATAACAAAAACATCTCTGTATTATCAAGCCTGTGTTCAGCACAAATTCAAAGCACAGCCCCATACCTGCCCCTGTGAAGAAAATTAACTCTACCCGAGTTGAAACCAGCACACTGTGTTTATCTTACTCTTTCAGGCAGTTTGCACCTCTTTCTTAATTTTCCTTTTCCTTTAACTCATAATATCTCCTCTTTCTGTGCCGCCTTCTCAATGTCCCTATGAAGGACACTGTAAAAACGAACTGAATTTTAATAGCTAAATACTGGAAAAATTTAAAATGCAGACTGTAGGCATGAGTGTAAACTATTTTCTAAATCAGCAGTCTTACAATTTTTAAATCAGGCTGTAGTAGGAATGTAAGATTGCTTTAATGCAAATACTTGTAAAGATATGAGCAGCCAGAAAGGCATCCTTGAAAATATTTTTTGGTACTATGTCTATGGAGATAATATTCCCAAGCAAAATATCTTTTTGTTGTTATTGTTGTAGCAGCATGTAGAAACAACAGAGTTGTTTAAAAAATGTAAACAGATTTTAATGTAGATTTCCAAATACCCACCTAAGAATTTGTTACTGAAGTATGGTTGTTTACCTATGGTATAGGAATTACAGAGATATACAACATAAGTTTGATGTCTATTGTATACATTTCTAGCTGTATCAAATATTTAATACCTGGTATTCTTTGGGATTTGTTAGCATCTCCTTTCAAACTTGCCTGCGGCAATTACAAGATGGAATGTAAAAAGTGGTTTTGATTATCGTTTTGGATTGTCACCTTGACAGTTTGGGTTGGGTTTTATAGGCATGGAGAAAGAACACACACAGATGCACACAATTGCTCCTTTTCACTTTGCATCCCCCTCCCAGTAGACAGTGCTCTACAGAAATGGCTCAGGAGCAGAATAGACATGAAAGGATTACCAAGTGGAGCTATTTGAGGGAAACCTGGTTCATTATTTGGAGACAGGAATATGTAAGTGGCCAGTTTCATCTATAAATTGCTATTGCTTAGGGATTGCAAATAGACCTTAGTGGGTATTTGAGCGGTCAAGTCAAATACACTGCTGCCAACAAAAACAGAAGGAGGAGAAAAAACAGGTGGAAGGAAAGAGAAGAGGGAATAGAAATTTAAAGAGCAAGAGAGGAAAAATGAAGTATCTTTAGCTTTTGTTGCCCATCGAATAAAAAGAAAATGTTTAACAACAGAAGAAGTCTAAGGTCATTGCTTTAATTTTTAATCTAGGCTGGAGGATGTAAGAAGTGTGCTAATGTACCTGTATATGTGAATATCCTTTAAATATGAAAACTATTTGCTGGTTTGAGTACCTTACTGGCTCTTAGCTTGCAGGTCCCCTGTAGGGCAAAGGCTGGACATGGCCATGTGTTCTAGCAGTGCCCATCAATCCCTATTTTCTCCACTGGGGAAAAGACATTTTGTCACAAGTGAATGGGAAGCTAACCTGAGTGTCAGACAGTGGGAGAGCAAGTCCATTAACTATTTATTTGTAGTTGGACATTGTGTTTGTTTAGATGCAGACTGAAGGCTGCTGTTTGCACAATAACTGAGCAGACTGTTCTGGCCACTGAATCTTGGTCATGAGGAGGACTCGGATGCATGATTTTATCATGAGGAAAGGGAAGGGAAATAGCAGTGCAAGGTGCAGCACTGTGTTTCTTCTTTCTGACTCTTTCACAGTATGACTGCAAGTTGAGTTTCTGAGATTTTCTGTAAATGACATCTAAGCATCATAATGAATTATTAGCACCCATCTTTACATTGAGACAGTACATAGCTTTCCCCTGAAATCTACAAAACATACAGACTTTTTTCTTTTCATTTAAGTATTTTATTACTATGGTGCCAACTGTTGCTGATATCACTGAATGTCTTTCAGCATTTCCATTATAAGCCTTGTTTTCAAGGGATTTATAACCTACCTATTTTACTTCATTTTTTTTTTTCAATTTGCCGTAGAAGATTTTCAGCATGGAATAGATGGTGTTGTCTTTCCTTGTAACATTTGATTTGAACACCTACAGTTATTCTGGACTGACTATTGCAAAAGGTAAAGGGGGACCTCAGGTACCATCATTTTCCTACAAAATAGTATTTGAGCAGGATGTAAGGAAAAGCATAAGTTTTGCAATTTGGAAAAGAAAATTGTAAACATTTTTATTTTTCAAACAGAGTTGATCAGTGGAGTCATGACTGCACAATGCATTGACAAGGAAAGGATGTTTTTCCTCACCAAAAATAAAACCATATGCTTAAAAACCATATTACATGCATACCTATGCTTTCAATATTAACCCATGAATCCTACATTATTATCCTATTTGTCCCTAACACATAAGAATGCACAGAAGTAGTGAATTTAATGAACATGTCTTTAAAACATATGGTGAAGTGCTTTCAGTTGCAGGTAATTACATAGTTCTGTGAAAAATGATGAACTGTACTGCTGTCATAATACAAAAATCCTTTCCCATTGGTTTTGCCTATTGCTGCAGCCAAAGGAGTTACAATATTAGTCTTATGCAGAACTCTGGGCAATGCCGTCTTATTGACTTAATGCCTAATCTAAAACCTAATGAGGTAAAAGGACTATTTCCTTTGACTTCAGTAGTCACTGGAGTCTCATGGCTCATTCTAACAGTGCTCTTGTACCCTAATAACTGAGATAATCAGCTGCAGATAGAAAGACTACAAAAGATTTTGGATCTTTGTTACACAGATTTTTGCCAGTTTTTATTCTAGCCAACTCACCCTTGCACCAGAAGACCAATTGTGTTTTGGTCTTATGTAAAAAAAAAAAATGAAAATTATGTGGGACGAGAGATAGGCAACGAGTGTTTTCCTGAGTTTTACTTTTAAATATTTTTGATGGATGAGTCATGGAGGAGAGCAGGGTGCCATCCATGTCAGTACTCAGAGAAAGAAATAGGAGAAGAAAATCTGGAAACATAAATGTTTTCTTACAGGAAGGTTGTCAAATTCAACAAAATTCAGGATTAATCTCTAACATGTTATAATGTCTCCCTAAAAGACATTATAACATGCTACAGATTAATCTGCTAGTTTTCTTTCCAAAGTGTAGGTTATTGCAGTCTGTATATCACTTACCATTGCACTTCGACATGCCTCAGGCAGTGCATTGTAAAACATCCCCATTTTGGAACAGCTGTAGGTTATGCCACTTGGCTTCTGAGGCTGTTTACTGCCATCCAGCAACTGCTCCAATGGAAAGAGCATATTTTGGGCAAAATTGACTCCACCCTTCAGCAAAGTAAAAATGCAAATCACAGAAAACAGACCTCATTACAAGTGGCTAGGGAAAAAAACAAAAAGAAAGCTTCCAGGTGCAAGTAACCGACATTTCAGAATATCAAGTAAAACTTATGTAGAAAGAGACTAATGCCTACAAATAAAAAGTCTCAAAAATCTTAAAATATTCAGCCAAACTGGGAAAACATTTTATTTTCAACAAATGGATTAATTTTATTTATATTGTTGTAGAATTTGAAGCTCAAATAACTAATAGCGTCATAGTTTTAAAATATCTAAAAATAAGATTTTCTTTTTTTATTTGAGATTAGGCTAGACACAAGGAACTGCATACTTGTAATTAGTTGAATAGCAAATTATTTCATAGCCACATGCTATGAACAAAAATCCATTTACATTATGCTGTATACAATTTCTATGCAAAGACATCATGGGAGTTGTTTTAATTTAGTCTAAAAGTAGCACTAAATAAAGGGAGGGAAACACGTTCCACATAAGGCAGCATGGAGCTGGTTTGTTCTCTACATTTACCTATCAAAAATAATCCCAAGGGAGAAAAAACATACTTTACCACTATTGCAATAAGCACAACATATTTTCTTTGTTGAGAGAAGATTGAATGGTGACATGATTTTTATGGTCAGAATCTAGAATTGGAGGAGACTTCTAATCTAAGAGGTCTCTCTAGCTGAGAAATGATGAGACTTCATTGGCTAGAAGCTTAAGCCAGTTATGATTAGAACTAAACACTAGATTTTTTGGCACTAAAGGTCATTATCTAGTTGCATGTATTGCCAAAGGATTTGCATGACAGTGTCTTTACTGTTCTAAATTAAGTTCGTGGATCCTTTGGAAAGAGATGTTATAGTTCATCCACAAGGTTTTAGTTCTGATGCAACAATTATTGGGCGAAAACTTGTATTTTGTGTCACAAGATAATTATGACAGTGTATTTGAAACATAAAAAGTCTAAGAATTGCTGAGAATCAGGTGACTTTTTTTTTTTTAAAGACTTAGATCAGAGTAGTCAGCCTCACCAGTACTTCCCTCAGTGTTGTGCATATTAGATATCCAACCCAAATGTTATCAAAGTGGTATAGGAAAGTGTTGGACAACACTCCCTGCATTCATTCTGATGAGCTGCATGGACCATCTTAAAAATTATTTATCTGTGCAAAGACATGAATGTCATTTAGGGCCTTTTTTAAGCCAGCTGTATATTTCTAATGTGTTGTCATCAGACAATACATTGACTGCCAATAAATTATTGGTACCAGAATTTCATTTAAACTGTACCTTTACATATTACAGAGCATTGGTATCTATCCTTTACACTAACAACATTCTGAAAATAATTTCACGTTTACTAGATATAATGAAGCTATGTTCTGAAAAATATGAATGCAGCAAGGGAAAACATTGTCTCCCATGCATAGTTTTGATTTACTGGCTGTCTCCAGGGTACTTCACATTACACAATGTTACTCTACGATATTCTTTCTAACTACTCCCTGTAACTGCACAAAGAACAGGACATACCACACTTTCCTTCTCCTTCACTGTAAACATTGGATAAATCATTATAACATTTCTTTGATAGATTTTATTTATTAATCCATAACCATTAAAAAAAAAATAAAAATCCAAAGTTCAGATGAGTAGTTTAAATAAACATCTTCATTCAATCTTCTCTGGCAGTCTACATGTGCATTTTGAAATATATCTGTATGTTGATTTTTTAAAAAATTTTGTAGGCTGAAGGGATTATTTGTTGATTATATAAAATATTATGCGTTTTTTACCAATATAATATGGCTCACATATCAAATTTTTTGCTTTAAAGTCATTAAGGCAAGCATATTTTTATATGTTATAATGCCTATACAATACATATGCACATCGCAGTCCATACTTTTTACAAGTCTGTATTATACACACCAATCTATCAAGCTGGTGAGAAGACTGAGTATGTCACTTTTTGGTTTAGGACATGTAAAGCTCATCTAAAGAGACAGGGTGTTTATTTTCGCTTCTGAAATTTATTTTGTTTGAACTACTAGAAAGGAGTTGTACTCAGCGGTTAACCTGGGCAAATGATGAATTGCAATATAACAACAGAAAGCAGGTTACAGACTGCTGCCTTTACACCTAGACTGCGGGTGACCTTTATAGACATATACAGCCCTCCCATTTCTCTTTATTATTTTTTTTCCCTGCAGGATTTTTTCTCAACAGCCTACCCTGTTTTCAGTGTTGGCTTTCTCACCTCTCTGGAGGCTTCCTTACAGCCCCTCTTCAGCAGCCTGAGTGAAGTGGCATAGCCCGACCACTGCGGAGCTGAACCACCGGTGTCGACAGCCAAACCATCTGCCCCCTGACTGCTGGGGGCAGGAGCTTACAGCAGGACCTGAGAGGGCTGCAGGATGAATATGGGTTTGGCATCCTCAGGAATATTCATCACTGTTCTTTACGGCCAGAAATCTTTCCTTGTTGAAAAATACTGGGACTCCTTTGTTCTGGTGCTCTTTTCTAGGCTTCTGCAATTAGCTACTTTTATAGACAAATAAATGCAATAAATTGGGCTGTTTTCTGAACTATTATAGATTTTTTTAGGTGTGGTAATTTTTTAGTTCTAGATATATTTTAAAATGTCAGTCAAATAACAGATATGTTTCCAAGACAAGTACACATCTAATAAAAAGCTCTTTGACCTGATTTTCTTCAATGTGCTTGTAGAGCACTGAAAGAGGAAACAGCTATGGATATCATGTTTGCAAGATGGAGCACAGAGTCATGGGAAGTTAAGTACTGAAGAACAGAAATCTTCAACAGAGCAAGTAGATGAATTTCACAGAATCATCAAATGGGCCAGGCTGGAAGGGACCACGATGGGTCATCTGGTTAAACCTCTCTGCTCAGCCAGGATCATCCTAGAGCACATGGCATGGGATTGTGCCCAGAAGGTTCTTTAATATCCTCAGTGAAGGAGGTTCCACCCCCTCTCTGGCCAATCTGTTCCAGTGCTCGGTCACCTGCACAGTAAAGGAATTCTTCCCCATGTTCGGGTGGAACCCCCTGTACATCAGTTTCTGCCCATTGACTGTGGTCCCAGTCCAGTGCCTCTGCCAAACAATTCTCAGTCAAACAGAAACAAAGGCTATGTCTTTTTCACTGATGACAGGATGTAGTGCTGAAGGAAATATTGAATCCTTTGAAGCTTTTCATTTCAAGAGGAACATACAGCATCTTCTGATTTTATTTAACCATAGTCTAGGATGAGTAAAAAAAAATACAGAAAGGGAAAAGAAAATATTCATAGTGTGTTTAATATCTCCTTATTCATATATAGCATTATATATATAATATATGCACATGATGGCTTATCTCCCTTATGACATTCATCTTCACCTGTGAGGAGAGAAATAATAAGTCACTGGTGACTATTGCACTTGACTTATCCCTCTACATCAGAGAAGATAAATGCCAATAGAAAGATCAAGTCTTTTGTATTCTTTTCTAGGGGAGAAGGAATTTATCATAGGGATATTGGAATTTATCTAGATCAGATGGAGATGATTTCATCATGGTAATGAGGGAATCCTTATTGCAAGCAGACAACGTCTATGTTTTGAGTGTAGTTTCATTTTTTTATATATTGTTTAATGTATAAAACAGACTCCTACTTTTAATTCAATGCAAGTTGGAGCTCTCAATTCCTACTGAATTCCACTGGGGAGGAATCATTTGGTTTGGAGGGAAAAGGAACGGAAACAAAAGAATAAATGGAGAGGAGAGCAAATATAAGAATTTTTGTAAAAGAAAATCAGTTGGTATACGACTAAGGCATTTGTTGTTGTGCACATAAAATGCAGCATGTCATTTTAAATGGCATGCTTCCCAATTCCCGCTAATTTACTTCATTTTAATATAGATTTTATGCATGCAGTTAATATCTACTAGATATAAGTGCAGTAGGACAGCTTTTCCAGATATTCCATTTGAAAAATATCAACAGACTTTCCTTCAAAGTAATATTTCAGAGGTTCTTTTTATTACTTGTCTGTACTTCCTTCTCTATTTCCTTTTTGTTTGCAGTAACAGAAGCATTTTCACCAAAAGTGTACGTCCTGTTCTGAAATACATCCTTATGGTTTTGTTTTACTCTCTGGGGCCAGGAAGAACTGAATTCAGTCAGTCCCTAGAAAATGTCCTGATGATATTCCAGAAAAGGAATTTGATCAGAGATCACAGCCGAGTTCTTCAGAGGTGCACATGGGAGAAACTCTTTTGAGAACAAGCCCCATGCACTTCAGCCACCATAATAATGTATTTGGGCTGAGAGATACCTGCAAAAATTACAGAGTGACATTGACAGCAGCCATGAGGTGGAGCAGGTTAGTTAGAAGGAAGTCAAAATACTTTTTCTATGCTCAGTAAATCAGATAGTACGTGACTACTGTAAAAGGGATAGAGTAAAACACATGGTAATGTTGTTACTGTATGTAGTGAATTACATTGCATTTGTTAGTATCAGCTAGGATATGTACAAGAAAATTTCAATCAAAAAAATTCTAGGCTCATATTGCAGACAATTCTAATTTGTGAAAGATTCATATTATAGATTTTTGAAGTATCAGTGTTGCCTGATATTGCAGTATAGAAAATTTTGCAGGGGCATGCCCTGCTGATTGTCACTTTGCATCATGATGCTGTACCTCAGAAATCACAGCCCCAACTAACCTCCCCACTTTTCTATTTATGAAAAGCAAATGGACACTGAATAACTTGAGAAAGCAACAATTTCAAAGGATCAGGAACTTGGAAGCCATTTTAAAATTGATGTTTCATTGACTAAATAGTTAGAACTGTGACTACTTAAACTAGGATTTTAAAAAGGAGGGAATTTATTTCATTTCAAGAGCTCAGTGTGATAAATGTACCCACCAACATAGTTTATAAAATATTTCCACCTTCATTTTATACAAATAATTCTAATGTATTGTAACAATAAAGAATAAATTCATCAATGAGTCTCTCTGTACATCATAGCTATCCCTTTCAGTGTTTGAATATTTCACATAACAGTCATATTGTTGGGAGTATGTGAATTCTGCATGTGCTATCTAAATAAATACTTTGTGTATACATTTAAGTTCATATTTGTGTTGAGACTAATATACTGCAACCTTGAGCACAGTGGGAGCAATGTGAATCAGGGGAGCCATCAACCAGGCTGATTAGACTGCCCACTGAGCACAAGTGATATCAAAACAAGCAAGCTTTGGCCAGCATTACAAGCAGAATGCAGCAGGAACTGCAGGCATGTTATACAAAGTGGGATGCTGTTGGCACTTCTAAAATAGCAAGATGTTGCAAAAATGGACCAATCATCCCAAAAGGTAACTCTGAGTGATCAGTGGTTCCCATGGGAATGATGGGACATTGCTAGTGGAATTGAAAACTAAATCACAGCCTTCACTGTTCACACAGTTACGGATGTATATGTTTATATATAATCTGTCCACATATCTGTCAACATTACTATTCATGACTGCTGTGGCACCTTGGTATGCTGGTGATATTTCAGTGAAAGAAGGCAACATGGTTTTCTTTCGTGGGAAAGGATTGTATCTGCATGAAAACAGATTTTCAAAAACTGGAGGAGTACATTTTCAAAGCATGGCATACAGTTTTAGTATCATGGACTGCTACAGGTCTCAAAATTGATCTCTGTAAAACTTCTAACAGAATCTTAAAGGAAATATAGTGATATTTTTCTTTTTGGAAATACAGGATATACATACAGTGTTTTGCCTGTGATGCTCATGTCAGTGAAGGAAACATTAAAGATTCCTTAATCTGGGGAGAGGAGGAATCAGGTGGGAGGAAATATACTTCATCTCGAGACCCGAAGAAATTCTGCAGTACCTTTTTTCTTCTTAAAAGAGAATTAAAGCATTTCCTTCTATCCATGACCATGGTGGATCACTCATTTTGAGGGCATCTTGCACTTCTAAGGCTGAGGTTCTTTGTATTCACAAAAAGTCTGCAGTGACTTTACATGTGGGCATCTCTATTAATGGGGGGAAGGGACACAGAGAAACTGAACCACAGAAAATCTATAAACATGTGACTCCAAAGACTAAAAAAACCTGTTAGCTTTATTTTATTTAGAAACATTTTGAGTTGCTGTGAGAAATTATAGACAAGGCATTTGCTCTCTGGTTAGAAAAACTATCTGCTTCCTCTATTCATCTCTACCCCCACACAGAAGCAGATTTTAAGATTTGGTTATTAATTTCTCCTCAGTATGAAGCTACTTAAAATCCCAGCACTATATAACATGCGGTCCAGTTTGTTATATCATTCAAGGAATATATTCAATTCACTGGTTTACTTATTTTAGAGAGATAGCTTTTGTACCCACATTTTTACACATGATGACTTTTAAAAAGAGGAACTTATCCAAACATTTTAAATCTCCTGACTTGAATAAGACTTTAAAGTCCCTCGCTTTTGAGAAGGCATCAGTTACTGTTTATAATAAATAAATGCTTTTCACAAATTTTAAAAGAAGTGCTTTGTTCCTATCCCTACAATAGGCAATGTTTCTGTCAAAATACATGTGAAATGAGAAAAATTTTTGACATGATACCTAAATTTTAAAGAGGATTCACCACTTGAAACTTGGCAGTTTGGACTTACCCCCTCAGCTATCATAACTGACTTTCATAAGGCCTTAGTGATATGTTCAGCTACAAGGACTTGCAATTTCAATATAAACCTGAAAACAGATGACCATCAATGAAGAGATTTTTGTAGACTGCTTGGGAAATTGATCAGACTCTTCCTGCTAGGAGCTAATTCAAGCTACTGGCGCCTTCAACAAAGAGGATCAAATCAAAACCTGTTGTTTAAAATAATTTAAGTTGGCCATAGTGCAGGCTGCTTGAGGAGTTCCTCTTTATACACATCAGTTTCCTAAACCCTCAGTCTTTGATCAGAATTCAAATGAAATATGGTCCACAGTAAATCAAGGCACATCATGCTTTTTGAATGTGAGTAAAACACATTTATAGACTACATGAAGTAGTTCTGTTACTGAAGGCTCAGCAGACTTTGATAACTTTGACAACTTTAATAACTTCTTCCCGTTTCTCCATGTTGCCATGATCCCATGATGTTCTCATGAGACAAAAGTTATTTTGCTTCAGTTCAACAGTGTTTGTGCACAGCACTAACTGTTGCTTTTTATATTCTGAATATAAAACTGTTCTGATGGATATATTTATGCTTTATGGAACCAAAATGTCAGTGGCCTTTGGTCCAAGTAATAAAATCAGCTCTTGCACAGAAACAAGCAGTACTATTAAGATTTTAAACATCATCGTAAACTATCATGAGTCACTCAGTACATCATCTTCAGGTACAAGATCTTTTGGTCCGTTCTACCCAACATCCATCAATCAAAGTTTATAGGCTCACAAATTGCCTGGCCAACACTCAGTAGTAATATTTTAGCCATATCTATACTGCAAATAAAATCCGTAGAGAAGATACAAGGTGAATGTCTGTTGTTTGATGTGGTTTGCTTTCTTAATTTATCGAGAAAATTGATATATTTCCCTCATTATTGAACTACTCACTTCATGGATATAGGTGTTACAGGTACATCCACATCTTCTGCCAGGGCTATTTTTTTAATGTCTCACTCCCCCATGAAGATCATAACTGAATCTAAATAAATGACATATTAGTTCTGCTTCTTTTGCTTTGTGAGTTTTGTACATTTCAAATTTAGCAACTTTTTCTTTTCAAACTGTGCACTAGGATAGTATAGTGATTTATCTTGATGGCAAGAATTACAGGAAATGCACATAAAAATAAATTTTCTACCTTCTTTGGCCGGTGTCAAGTCAACCTTTTTACACAAGCAAGAAATTTCTGGAAAAAAAAACCAAAAACTAAAACCGAACCCTGTCCTATGTATGGACATACATAGATGACTGAAAATTTGAATTTCATATTATATTCATTATATGAATTCAGATTCTCAGTCTAAGAAGAAACACATAAGGTCAAGGGCAATGTATGAGAAGAGATGTCCCTACCATGCTTACGGTTCAGGTTCAACGAAAGTTGTTGCTGTAATTAAGTGAATACTGTCACACCAAATGTACCAAATGGGAAATTGTCCCAAACGCCTTATTTTTTGGAGTTACTATTGTAATATTCCATGTTCTGTAATATTTTGCAATATAATTTTAGTTTTGTTTCATTTATCAGAAGTATTTGTTGCTTTCTTTCTCAAAATCCCCTACAGATGTGTATTGGTCTGTGGTTTACTAAGTACGTTAACAAAAAATCAGCACAGTTCATAAAGAATTATCCCAACACTGTCATACAATTCATGATGACACACTGTCATCAATTACTTGCACAGGCAGAGTGAGCAGTGCTCTTTAATAAGCTGCTCTGAAATAAAATACCTTTAAATTTACTTATAAATGTGACCACCTTCTGAGCAAAAGGTATTTCAAACTCTTCCTTTCAAATCCCCAGCCCAAGAATGTCTCATCTTTTAGGGATAACAAAATAGTTAAAGTGGCACTTAGGATAATAAATTCTTAGATAAAGTGTAGGAGAATATTTTTATTCTTAAATAGTCAGTTTACATCTGTCTGCCTCAGATTTCAAAAAGAGTAATTTTCTCTATTAAGACTGGTGTAAATAGACTTCTACATTGCTATTGGCTGTGTTGCAATAAAATGACCCACTTTTCTCTTAAAATTATCTTGTTGTTGAGTAGTCCATTTTTTTACCTTGGATTCCCAAACTAACTTTTCATGAGATGTTTAGGTCTGATGAAACTTTATCAATAGACACTGGTCTCCATGCTAAGATGGAAAAGAGCAGTACTGGGAAAGACTCTCAGCAATCTGTAAAAGCTATGAAAACTCTGAGGCATGCAGCCATAAAAAGGAGTAAGGCAGTTCTGCAGCTAATATAATCTCTAACCTCTCCTAAAACAATCATATTTAAGAAGTGTAAGTGGTCACATTGTGGTTTCTAGTGTTAATATATTGCGAATATTTATTTAAAACTGGAGGGAAGTAGATGTATGAAAAGGTAGATGATTTTTGATTTGTGATTCATCAAAAAGATATTTTGAAAGAAAGGAATATCAATTTTACTTTTTAGAAATCTCTTCAAAAACTATAATCTAAACATGAATTCAGATGTTGGTCTTTGAAAAAATGTTTAGCACTTCTTAAAAATATTTCTTTTGTGCTTTATGGGTCAACATAAGTTAGATTGCTTCAGAATAGAGTTAAAGTAGCATGAAACTATGACTGTAGTTCTAATGTTCCTCCTGACCTCAGCCAGCAGGGGAAAATAAAATGCTAGTACCTAGAATGTGTTTAATCATCTGCTTGAGATTATAATATGATTCAGTAAGAGGACTGGTAAATTCAAAGGTAGAAGGCACCATTGGTTCATCCAGTTTGGTCTCCTGGCTAAATAATTATTTTGCTGGATAGCAGCAGTGGAAATACTGTTGAAAATTTCAAAATCTTCCCAGAGAACCAAAGAGTGCCTTCCTTATCTTGATGGGCTATACTGTGGATATATGTTTTCAAGACTGATATATGTTAATCTTTCTTTCAATGATTCCCGAATTTACACAATTACAAGCAAATTTATAAAGCTGTCAGTTTTCAAGCATTTCAGATTTTTATTAAGTTAAATATTAGAAATAATTGGAATTTTAAGCTGAATGGCCTGCTGACAAATACAGTGTCATTTAGTTTTGTATAGGTTTACAAAGAACATATGTGTCTAATACTTTGTCTCACAATTCTTTTGCAATGAAATTGTGTGGCCTAAACAATATAATAATAATAAAATGGAATTGGAGAGAAAACAGTTTATTTAGAGCAATTAATACTTAAAAAAGGTGGGTTAAACTTTTTAATAAATATATTTGGAAATACCTTCAGCCTGATTTGCTCCTGTTTAACAAAATGTATGATAAGTGAAATGATAAGCTAACAGACAGCCTAGCAATTTATTTTTTTCATGAAAAGAAATATACTGAATGAAAAGATCAGACAGCCAAAATAGTTCTCCATTTCTTAAGGTATACAAAATGTAAAAACCAAATATTTTACTAGGGATCCCTATATGCAAATGAGGCTATTTATAATGTATTTCATAAATGCTAATTTCCTTTGTAAGTCTCTCAGACTGATTAAGCACTGACTTTGGAGTGACTTATTGTATGCTTAAGTTAATTACATCCACAAATATTTGCAAAATCCAAGGAAGAGGTTTTACCTGATATCATTAGGAAAGGCAGCAGGATCTAACCCGTTGTTAACTTTACTTAGTAAAACTACATATATTGTTTCTTTCCTTTCTTTATATTTTACTGATAGACAATGGGTAATAAGATAAAAATGTACTGTGGAGAAAATAACCCATTTAATAGATAAGACTGGAAATATCACAAGAGACCATGCTGTGACTTTTGGCCATTGTATCCATGTATCAAATAAGCTAATTCTATCACAGCTAATATAAATATGCACAAATTGTGTGCTTTAGAAACAGTATTGACTCTTTGGTGGAATCTCTATTTTAAAAATCACTAACACTTTTTATTGTTTTTAAAGTGTGTAAATATCAACTTTGCAAATCATATCCTTAGGAAGGTCTCAAACTGTAAAGATTACAAACACCTTTGCATTTGCTTTGAAAGGTCAGTGCATGTAGGTACCTTGTGTTAACAAAAGTGTCTGTCACTCAAACCTTGCCCACGCTTTTGAAAGCTATTCTCAAAGCAAAAAAATAAGATTTTTTTTTCTCTTCTCTCTCTTTTATTTGTTTGTTTGTTTTCTTTGACTTTTTTTTCTCTGGTTTAATCTTCTCTTTGTCTTCCCCTCTGTTTTATTTGTATTTCGGAAAACAAAAAAAGTGTTGATTCAGTATCCAGTAACTGCCACATTTAAATGCAGAGTTCACCACTCAGATTAGTTTTATTCCTGTTCATATAAACATAGGTTATTGATAAAGACATAGATAGGCCTAAAACATTCCCAGTACTACAAGACCAGACACTGAGTGGGACATGAGGGGTGTGTGTGTGCGTGTAGATTTGAGCAGCAGGGGAGATGGCGACTGATGATCACTGGACTCTCCAGGAGCTATCGCTGCACTGGAAATAATAGTGAAGCATTTTTTGAGATAAAGGGATTATCACCATAGTAAAAAAAATATAAAATTAAAAACAAAACAAAACAAACAAACAAACAAAAAAACCCAAAAGAAAAAGCAAACAATTTTCAATTTAGTCAAGAAAAATCTGCTCAGCAAAAGACATTGTTTCTGGATTCCATCCTCTGGCTATGAAGTGGAGGTAATCTTTTGACCAAAATTACTATCTACTCTTTTGCTATTGGCCATTGGACAGCCACAACACCTTTGTACCCTGCAGATATTTGTTCTTAATTCTTGTTCTAGAGTGGCTGGAGGCAGTGTTTGAGAAAAATTGTAATTTTAAGTAGGCAGATAACAGCAACAAATTACAATCCATAGTCAAAATACTTTTTCAGAAATCAACAGGCATGGAAGCCAAAAAAATATTTGCTCCCAATTCTCAGTCTCTGTATTTCCCTCTCCTTTCTCACAAAGGAGTGGAGCTGGAACATTCTTGTTTCTCTGTGATACCATGGACCTCACTTATGCAGGGATGCAGGGTGGTCTGAACAGCTACTGCCCAAACACTTTCCTTTCCTGAAAAAGATGACCCTGGAGTATTTAATCTTATTTTTTACAGTTCCTGTATAGGAAGATTTTCACATGGACTCGTAAGTTAGGAGTCTTTTCAATTTCCATCCTTTTATTGATATCAGACCAGAGAAAAAAAGAAAACACTGACAGCATGTCTTGAAAGAATGTTTCAGTAACTCTTTCATGTCTTTCATGCTGTCTCCTGCAGGTCTCTGAGCCCATTGTCATGACAGAGCAAAAGGAATAAAATCATCAAAAATCACACCAGTCCTCGTGTCCTTTTATTTGAAAGTAACATGACTGGAGTATAAAAATTAAAAATATCACCAAGAAATGATGAAGTTTCTGGCCTTTCTTTGACCCCCAGTTGGACCTGAAGTGTTTAGGGAATCCTCAAAACCAGATTAGAAGGAAGAGGGGTAGAACAGATATGCAGCTGTAATGCAGCAGCACCAAAGAGCCATTAGGTGTGTGGTACCTCAGTCTACCAGTCTTCCCAGCAGAACAGGGATGAGGATCAGCTGAGAGAAAAAAAAAAAAAATTATGGCTTGACAAGGTTTAATAAGCAAAGAAAGAAAAAAAAAATCTTTTAAAAAAATGCAAAAACAATCACTTGCCATCTCCCACAAATACACTGATTTCCAGCCAGGCCCTGTGCAGTTGTTATCTCTCCAGACTGTCCCTTCACTCACTTTTTATAGCTGAGCATGACATTACATGGTATAAAGTATCCCTTTGGAGCATGTCATCGACATTGCTTTAGTTACAAATCCAGAACACAGCACCATAAGGGTTCCTCTGATCAAAATCCTTCCAAGTTAGGCCTAATTCAGCAGTTCAGAGCAAAAAGTTTAGATAGAAAAGGTTGACAACAAAGTGGTTAAAAAGAAATAAAAAAGCACAAAACTTTATATCTTTTGTGCATAAATACTGACATTCTTCTAAAATCAGACCAAACTTTGCTTTCTTTTCCAGAATCATTGGAAGACTTTTTCTTTATGAATGCCTGCAGGAACAACAGCCAGTGCTCTGGCAGCCACCTATACCTTATAAGACTTAAAATAAGACTTGAAGTTACCAAATATTGTCCTGTAGCTTGATTTCGGGTATTAACCTGAAGAGGCATTTACTTCATCTGCCCTGTGGCAAAAGCCTATAGGGAATTCAGGAAGAATACAGGACTAACCTTGGTCATGTTGGGAGTGCATCACAGAGTTTCAGAATGAGCTTGCTACTGGTCTCTTGGCTATTGTGAGCTCAAGCTTTTCTTTCTTTGTCAGGCTGTTGGGCTTCTGGAACATTCTCTCTCAAGTTACTCCCCATTGCTGTGCACTTCCAGGTGCTATACCCAGCGATGTGCCCACCTTGTACTCTAGTTCCTGGACTCAATGTACTGGTTGCCTAGTCCATGCTGCAAAGTCCATGCTGTCTTTTTTGACAAACACTCCTCTCTCCCACACTGTGAGTCTGCAGTTGTTGGCAATGCCTTTCTGTGAAACTCTTCCTTAAAACAGAACAGGTGAAAGTAGTCTTTGTTTTTAACTTTTAACAAACAAAATTTAAAAGCCTGGTAATTACTGTGGGTCTCAACTTTTCTTGTCCTACCCTATCTCACTTTAGCTTTTTGAGTTTTGCACAGAAGTTGATTTGTTCAGTGGGGAAGTAAAAAACATTCAAAAAATCGCTTTCACTGAAAATCAATTTGCTGTGGCATTTTCTTCTTTATTAAAGAAATAATCTGAGGAGAAAACATTTAGTTTTTAGAAAACAAACAGATCTAATTGTGATTTTGGAAGCACACCAAACAATGCACAGAGGCAGACTTCTCAGATTATATGTGCTCCCTCAGTTGCCATCCTGCTCTACTGGTGACACTGCACATCTCCTCTTTTGTCCAAGATACCCGTTCTCATACATTTCCTCAGATGGCCTCTCACTCTTCCTTTCTACCTGCATAGAAGTGACACAGGCTTTTCACAATCAGAATTAACAGGCTGTGCCAACAGAATTGAGTCAGCACAACTTTCTTGGTGTTCTGATGCAGATTCCCACACTTGCTAATAGCTTGGGTCAACAGATGAGCCCCGTGCTCCTGTGCAGAGGCATAGATCGTACTGTCCTGATACAAATGTCAGATATATTACCAGGCTGCTAGTTCCTTGGCCAGAGTGCTCAGGGAAATAAATAAGGCAGTGACCTAAGCTATTGTTTATGAGCCAGGTCTTCATCATGTAGTGGATATTATTGTACGAGAGAAATAACAGCACAAGCAGAAAGATCCCAAAATTTTGCAGTGTGGTTGCATTTACCACATGGTGTGTTAAAAGGTAATGAAAATATATTATGTTACGAGATATAAAGTAGTGTCAAATAGAGGAAAATGCAAGCAGGCTCCTGACTGAATAAATCAGGGAGAATACGCAAGGCAATAAATTCCAGTCAGTTTCCCCGCTATGTGAGCAAAAGGGGATTAAACAAGACAGTGGTTTAAATTTATAGTAGCTCTTATTTATGAGTCAGGCCTCAATCATGTATCAGAGACACCAAGCCTATAATAAAGGCATAAGCAAAACAGAACCAGCTCTGGGAGGGCAGATGCCTTCAGGACAAGGAAGTGTGCTACGATGTAGAAATCGAAAATGAAGGGAGAGAAGGAGGAGATCTGAACAAAACTGTCACCTTATTTCCCTGATATGGAGGGCAATAATGCCAAGGTCCTAGTCTTCTTTTGCCTGGCTTCCTTACCTCCACCTTTCTGAGTTCCTCCCCTTCCCCACTGCCACATTTTTTATTTCTTCATATAGTGTGAATCAGGAAAAAAGCAGAAGGGCTTTCCGCCGAGTCCAGAGCGTACGAGGAGCTGGAGTTGCTCCTTTGTCAGCTGTCTCACCAGCACAGCTCACTTTCTCCCCATCCACTACATACTTGTGACAATCTTATATAATTGAGCAAAGTATATGAAAAAAAAATTGCCTGTCATTTGCTTGTATAAAAAAGGGATACACATGTAAAGCAGCAATATCTCACAAAAAAGGTGGGATGATAGTAGCTACCAAATTAAATATGAGCTTGCTTTGTGATCCGAGATGAAAAATCCACTACAATTTTTGGCGGTGTATGCAGAGTCATCATATCAGATTGGCAACACACGTCTCTCTGCAAGCCACTGAGTGAGCTCCAGCCACTTCGGTACAAGGGAGATGTCAAAACAAACTGGTGGGAATTTGAAGCGGAACACTCCTTTCCCCTCTCCTCCCTTCACGCCTACCCGCCTCCGAACATCTGACGAGGCTGGAAGAACTGCTACATCCGGAGCCTTTTAAATATAGAACTTGTGAATGGTTTGTACTGATTCATATATGCATCACTGACATGGTGCTGGCAGCAGCATAGCGATGAGTGCAGCATAAAATCTATGTGAAAGAGAAGAGGATATAACTTTTTGTTTATGTCAGTCAGACTTTGGTTCAGTAGATACTGGTTGGTTAAACTGATTTTATATGTGGGACATGTAGCTGAGCTATATTAGGAGTATTTTTGCCAAAAAGTTATTGTCAAAGGGAGGAACCAGACTATCAAGAATGACATGTGCTGCTGATGTGTACCAGTTGGCATGGTTTTTTTTCATTAAAGGTTTCTGAGACACAGGCTAGAAAGTCCGGTCAGAAAACAGAACAGTCTCAGAGTAGCTCACAATGTAATGGTCCTGCTGATTTGGGATGTAAGAGAGGCCAAATCAATTCATCTGCCTCTTGGTTCTCCATGGTGGTTTGTATTTCATCTTCCACAAGACAGGTGAGTGCTCTGACCTGAATTTTCTGTCCTGTTGCAGACCTGCTCTGCAAAAGTAAACACAGCGTGGAGTCTCCAACTAAACAGCCTTCGGTTATTTACTGGATTGGAGGATACACAAGTTTTACCTCTTGGGACAGTAACAGTTAATTTATGCAGAATTTTGCAGTTTCCCTTGAAAGAGAGTCATCCCAAAATAGCAAAGAACAGTGACTAAGATACACATGAAAGAGAGACAGAAAGACAGAGAAGCAAAAATTATGTGAGGTGAGGTGGTCTAGTTTCCCCTACAACAGACACGGGAGCTTGAGGTACTTAGGGACATTTCTCATATTCATCTACCCTCTTGATAAAGCTTCAAAAGGCCTTAATTTTAATCCTAAATGGAAATGAAACCTTACAAAATTTCAGTATTCTTTCACAAGGGAAAATAACTACGGGAACTTGCTACCACTCTGGTTAAAAGAAGTATTAAAAGTAGTAACAAATATTTCAGAATGAAAAGAGATAGTGAAGAACAAAAAACAAGCAACTACATGAAATGTCTTGGATTATCACTTGGGTTACTGAAGCAATACAGCATCTTTGTTGTGCAGGTTGGACAGAGGGAGTGGGACAAAGCACTTTATTGATGGAGGATGGGCAAAAAGCCCCAAAATAATTTTTCTTAATTCCTTTTATTTTGTTCAAGAGTCACACCTCTAAAAATGTATAAGCATTCTGTCTTAATTCTTCAAGCTGAAATACTTTTTGAGCATAATCTCAGAGGAAAGCAAGGTTTAAATTTAAAAGAAAAAGAAGCAAATATTTTACATTCTATAGTATTCCACAGAGATAGAAATGCATCATGAGCATGGTTTTTCTCAGATTATGTGTTATTTTCTAGTGCTGTTATGTGTTTTACAAGACACAATATTGATTTAATTCAGGAGTTGGTTCTCTAGTTGGTTCTCTTGTTGTGCCTTCTAGGCACTATTCATTAAAAAAAGAAAAGGAATCCAACCCCAAAACAAAATTCTCACACCTAGCAAACAAAAGAAGTGTGTGTATGTGTTTATAGATATATATGTATGTATATACAGTACTGACCTGTTTGTAGCATTATAGACTGTGGCTCTTACTCTACTGGTACAAGTGAGGTGCAAGCTGAGACAAATAATTCTCAGAAATCTGCAAAATGTCTGTCTCAAGTCTCTTCAATTTACAGCTATTCTGTTAGTTGTTTGGGGTTTACTAGTAAGTACTGAAAACCTGATAGGAGAAATTACTTATATTTGTGGAAATTATGCTTCTCTGGATACTTACCATCACAGGATCTGTTCATTCCTAATGGTCTGGGGATCATATTCTTCATGATTATGATTCAGCTGTTGTGAATCTTTTGAAATCCAATTTGCCTATTTTACATCTGTGAGGCAATAGTAGCCTAAAAGTAAAATTTTTTTGCACCCTTCTGAACTAGAATTTCCTTCGCAACCTTCTCGAATAGCTCAAAGCTTAAAGGAGCAAAAGTAAATATATTTTTCTAACTCTTTAACTGTATTTTTTATTTTCTGCTGCCCTGCCTGGAGCACTGCTAGTGTTCTCAGAGCTTATGAACCTATTTACTTTCCATCTAGTGCTCTCTGAAGAAGGCTTTGTTCCTGTCTATCACAGTGGGAAAAAGTGTTCCCAGCTTTTTGGGTCTTATCGTAGCAGTTGCAAGTAGACAAGAAATATAAACAGGCTCAGGAGATCTAGGTCTAAGGGTGGAAAAAGGTGATTCCTGAGGTAATTTTACTTTTCAGGATCAAACACTTGGATGAGACTTTGACAAAACCTGTGGAGACAGCGGAGAAATATTGGAAAAGTTATTAGGAGATGAGCCTCAACTATCATTCTACAATTTGCAGAATAATTATGGGAATTTTTTAGGGTTGTTCTTTTTTATCACTTTTGTCAGTTAGTTGGGGTGATTTTTGAGACTGGAAAAGGAATAAGGTTTGCAGAGAGGAAGACTAGAGGAAAGAAAGAGAACTTAAGTTCTGTGAAATACTCATTGTAAACTCTTGGGCAGTTTAAAACACATTAATTTTATTGAGTTTAGTTTTAGAAATTCAATGAAGATACTAGAATGAACTTCTGAAGTGGCCAGGGAAACCCAGCAGCAGTCTTTCCTGAGGAAGAGGGGATTACTAAGGAGACATTCTGAAGTCTGTGGGCAATCTTTGTGAGCTTCATCTGTCACAAATGTTGCATGTCTGATATCATCTTCTGTCACATTTTATTTCATTTGTTTACAAACCAGATTATTTTTTTCCCCTCAAAAATATGTCCAGGGAATATCCTTCCAAGTGTTCTATCAAACAGTTGACCTTGAAAATAGAATAACTTGCAAATGAATAGAGAATAAGACAATAAAGGCATGTTTAAAAATATTTTTATTTTTTATCTCTTCTTGCTCATACAAGCCACGATGTCAATAGTGTGTCTGAGCAAAAGAAATGGTTTGTTTCTACATTTGCAAGAACAAAGTTGATCATTGAAATGAGTTTTATAAGCTTTTTTTCTAGTGAAAAAATAATGTACCTAAAAAAAACTGTTTACCACATAGTCTTTTTTATATTGTTTGCTAAATGGAGACAGGCAGTTACCTTGAGGAAGAAGCTTTTCTTGCCTGTTTCTGCAGAGTGCAGCATCACAGGGACAATAGCAGTTTGTAACTAAGGCATTTTCTATGCATTACTTCAATGCATAGAAAAAATAATGCTTACCTCTCTTATTTAAAGATCACACATTCTTTCATGAAGAACTATCAAAAATATGTTTTGGTCAGCTTATATAGGAAGCCTTGCCATCTTTCCCCACTGAAGAAATTATAGCAGCAATCACATGTGATTTACAAACTAAATGAGCACCTCCATCTTTCATGTGACAGTTTCATACCTTCTAGGCTTATTTGAAAGTTCAAATGGCTTGAGCTAGCCCAGCCCCACATCCACAGAGGCTTCAGGCATGACTGCAACAAACTCACATTTTCCACAGCAGCGCGAGGGCACTGTCAGCCAAAAGCACTTCCCTCTCCTGTGACTGCTGCCAGAATGGGCTAATCTGGCAGCCAGGCACAGCAAGGAGAGGAGCCTGGGACCTGGGAAGTTTTAGCCAAGGAAGGCTGCCTGGCACAATGAGAGGAGTCTACACATCTACATAAACAGAACAGGCTCTCTGCTTGATAACACTGTGTAGTAAATCTTGATTGCAAGTGCTGCTTGAACAGGGTCAAGGTTTGCTGGGGGTAGTGTATCCACAACTAAAATTATCTCGGCTGTCTTCCCCAAGTGTCCCACATTCTCATTCTACTAGACACATTTTGACAGTCCATGCTCAGTGGTAACTAATTTTACGCAAAGCAGTAAATTTGGGAAAATATATTCCATTTCACAAAGTTGCTAACTTATGTAGAATTCAACAGACAATTCTGTAGTTTTTGCAAGGTAATCTCAGCCAACAAAACCTATTGCCCTGTCTATATTGATCTTTTTCTTTTTTTGTTTCAGAGGATGAAGGCAGTTTTACAAAGAATATCTTCTTTTCTGCACACTTTCTGTATTAGCCTGTGAAGAAGTATGCTGAAGCTGGTCTAAATTTGCTTTGTTTATATGCAGCATGTACATATTTATGTGTGCTTGGTGCATTTTTTCATTTAAATTTCTCTCTTTCCCCCTCACTAACTCCTTTTATCATAACGTGTCCTAAATGAAAGGCAAATACAATTAGTCATCAACCAGCTTGTATTTCTATGGCATCTGTCTCCCAGATATCTAAGCATTATTTAAGTTTATGTTGAATTTTGTGTTCAAATTTGCCTATCCTTGCTAGAAAGAAGCATGAGGCGATTTCAAGAGCAATTTACAAGGAGGTTTTTTCCTCCTCTGTATGAGAGCAGCAATTCCTCTGATTCACAGGTTGACAGGAGCACATCACTCTGGTGCTCAGATCAGTGCACGAGCTGCCCATCGAATAGCAGATCAAGTTTAAAGTCCTAAGGGCAAATTCTGCTGTCAGTTACACAGGTGAACATGTAACTATAAGAGCAGAATTTGGCCCCTAGTCTTGATCTTCAAGTCTCTCAGTGGGAAACTTGATTACCGTGTTTAGGACAAAGTGTACGAATGCTTTGTAAAGAGCTTGATACACACACACACAGTGAGACACAAATCTCTTTTTCTGGTTGCCTTTTCATAGCATTTGTGAAGTTCTTGAATTACAGCAGCTCTTAGGCTGCGTGTTGTACTGTTGCATTCACTTAAAGAAGAATCATTTTCCTTGAGCTTTGATATTCAGGACAGTAAATGTGGCACTGATAAAAGCTTCACTGCTATATTTTCATGAAAGCATAAGCTAGGAAAATAGAAATGTGAATAAACATCCAGTCTCTATGATAATATGCAGTTAATTTTTTCCCTCCCTCTTCCCTCTCCTTTCACCAGACCTACCAAACACCTTCCCAGATTCTTTAGCACTTGAAATGATCTGGATTCCAGTATCACTTAATAACATGCTTCCACAAATGCTTCTGATGGAAGCTGGATAAAGGCAAAAATATGGGTAGTCTGTTTTGCATAATTTAAAATTTCCCTAAATGCCTCCTTCTTTGGGGTTCATTTCAGCTTTATCTGAACACTTGAGTGCTCATTAAGTGTTTCCTCCCAGGACATGACTTCATCCACAGGAGAAGCATTTTGATCTACCAAGTGAGCCAGAAGACAACCCACAAGTAGAACATGCTTAGAAGCCTGTTGCAGTTTCACTGTGGCTCTACTGCAGTGCTTCTTTTGCTGCCTTTCGTTTTTGGGGGTTTTTTTGTTTTGGTTTTTTTTTGTTTTTTTGTTTTTTTGGGTTTTTTTTGTTCCTCCCTGACAGTGTGAAAGACAGGCTTTTCTTCACGTTTTTCCCAGGGGCTCCATGAAAATAAGCCAACATTTTCTGGATTCAGTGTCTCACGCTGCAGTCGTGGGGAAGTGGGGGCTCTCGGGTTTTTCAGAGATGGTTTCCTTGCAGAGTGAAGACTGGCACTGGGTCCGGGTTCTTCTGCAGAGGACCTCAAAACTCCACGCAGACCTTTGTTTCCTTGCCCCAGCTCCTCATAGCTCTGGTCAAACGCTAGATCAGAGCGGTGTCCACCAGATGGCAGCATGCCATATCGAAAACCAGTCACTTAAATCACTATTTAGGCCTTTTTTTTTTTTTTTTTTTTTTTTCTTTTAATCCCCAAGAGGCACTATTAAATTTAATAAAAACTCATAATAAAAACTCACCTCAGAAATTCAGGCTCTGCACTCCACATACACCAGCTGTTGGCCATACCAAGAGGAGCTGGCGGGTGGGAGAATGGCACCTTAACGTGGTGCCAACGCTTCCATCCCTTTAGGGATTGCAGAGACAATTAAAGACACAATGGGGCAACTGTTCCTCCTCAAGGTCTTGGAGGAGGGCTCTGCTCTTTGAGGTCACTGCTTGGTATGTGCTTGGACACCACAGCAATGAGGCCCACATGGGTGGCTGCAGGGTGTAAGAGCTTGAAGGACCAGAAATGCCACAGAGGGGTCCCACCCAGGGGCTTTCCCCATCATTGGTGACCTGAGCAGCAAGCAGACTGGTGGCATCTGGCTGCAGCTGGCCTGAAGGATCTGCTCCTGGGTGCCAGGATAGTGCTGGCAGATGTCAGCAGGCAGGAAAACTCCAAATCCTTCTGCCACAGATAGGAACCAGGCAGAGCTGGCCAGCCCAAAGGAGAGTTTCAGAGCAGACAAGAGGCAGGAGGAGACGCTTTGCACTCAGATACACAGATATGCATGTGCAGGACAGGGAAACTACCTTCTGCTAAAATTTGCCATTAACAATGTTAAAATGACCACAGTGTTTCTTGTAGGCTTCAACGTGACAAGGATGTTTGCCATACCACCAGATCACAGATATGTTAAATCATGAGAGTGGTCATTTTCATCATGAACATTGATTCATAGTCGCATAACTAATCATGACAACTTTATTAATTGCTTATTACCAAGGGTTTTCTCTTTTATTAGAGAACAAGTGACTTCCTTCCCTTGTAGTGGTGTATATTTCTCTGTGTGATAGAGATTAATGCATGAAGCTTTGCAGGAAACTGCCTCATTGATTTTGTTGCCTTTGTATTTGTCTTCCTTAGGTGGCTTCCAGTAACACAGATACAGGGGATGCAAGGAATTTCACAGGGACATTAAATGCTGTGCTTATGGCAACTTGAGTTTTGGGCTTTATTTGAAAACTCTGGGAACAATATGTCCATTTTTCTCTGTTGTAATTTTCCCTTCGATTTTACTGAGTTATTAAAAAATTTGTTGCTAATTCAGATCTAACAGTATGTAATGGCAAGTTATTTCAACCTGTATTCATTTTGCATAATGTGTAATTACCATAAGGTACTCCAGAATGCTACCCATAGTTTTTTGCAAAGCATAAAGTTTTGTATGCATGTTTGTAATTGAATGTACTTTTGCACATGGCTTCACAAATTTTGCTGTCATATATGCCTTTGTGTGCATGTATGCATTTTACCAGCATTTTAGACATACTCGGCAAAATTTCTGTTGTTAGTGTTTAACCTTATGACTCCAGTGTGTGTTGAACGAACAATTATTAGAGGACCATTTCACCCCGCACATTAGTAGCATATATGGCATTCGCTGAACCTAAGAGGAAACTTGACTTTAGATCCAAAAACCGTCAGTAAGGAAAAGTCTTCTATCAGTACTTTTGAAAGCCTATAGCTCGGGGATAGTGTACATAAAAGAATGCAAGAGAGCTGATGGGGTACTTTTAAAAAATGTCCTGACAGAGTCAAGGTGATGGCCATTTTTAGCTGCCCTGCTATCCATCACCTCTTTCAGCCAGGCATACTCCATCATATGCAACAGCCTCATGAATTTATGCATCAAGCTGTGCAGCCAGTCGTGCCGAGGGCTCTGGTGACAAGTGAAATTGCTGTGCGCCTCATTTAGCTGTTTATTGCGCCTGAGTACGTGTTGCAGCTGTCATCTTACGATGGGATGATAGTGCTCGTTAATAGACAAGACAGGCAAATAATGATGGAGACTATAGCTAGAGATGCTCATCTGCCAATAGGCTCTCAGCAATATCACAAACACTCACAAAGTTTTCAATCAAAAACAACACTGCAAGAAAATACTGAGGCCAACATCTGTTTTTTTATTTGACTAACAGTACAGATTAAACTTCTGAGAAACTGCAGCCCAGTCTGTCACATAACTTAATTTCTGGACATTTTACCCTCTTTCTGTCTTTTTTAATGCCTTCTGAAAGGAATGGTTAGTGCATGGTTAAATAACTCAGCACATTCTTTCCACTTTTCGTTGGTTACAACTCTGCCTGCTGTAACTAGAGTTGCTCCTCGTCTTTGACCAGTGTGGCTGCAGTGCACCAGGAACTCACAAGCATCCCTTCAAGATTCTGCTAAAAGGTTTTCTTAATAAATTTAAGTTGCTTAATTGTGATATTGGCCACTAGCCTGCTTGTATACCTTCTCTGGGAAAAAAAAGAAAAAAAAGAAAAAGAAAGCAAAAAAAGCCCCCAAATAAAACCAAAACAACCAATCAAATAAACAAAAACTCCTACAAGCAAAACAAGTTGTATTTTAGTGGCATGTAGAATAATTTCAACTGAAAAAATATGATCTGGGAGATCCACACTTCTTTCTGAGAGAAGCAGATATGATGAATGCAAAATCACCTTTGTAAAGTTCTCTCAATAAAGATGGTGTCACAGTCTCTACATTAAAATTTGTGATGTGCTACAATTTGCAACCTTTTTGTGGCTTGCAAAATTCGTCGTTAAAGTAATAACTTTATAGGCTGCAATATGAAGTATTGATTTTCCTTCATAATTAAATCCTTCAATTAGAATGGGAGCAAAGGGTTAGTACATTTGATGTAATTAGAGGAATTATTTGTGTATGTCAGATGAAGAAACTTTATGAAAATCCTCCTGGAATTTTCTGGAGAAGATACTTTAAAGTATTTTGTATGTGTACTTGCTAGAGTCTTTCCTGAATATTAAACCATGCTACCACTTAAAATAATACAAATTTTAAAAGTATAAAATTGTGTCACTCTTGCACAAAATCAAAAAAATATGCAATAAAATGTTTTTTGTGTAACGGACAGTAGCTCTGAAAAGGATTTTTGCAGGAATACAAACTACAGAAAAAAAAAAAAGAAAGGGAATTTATACTAGTTCTTCATGCAATAAGTATCTTCCACGTGTTACTGGCATGTTTTCACTGATTATTATTGCATAATAAAATTTTTTAGAAGAAAAAATACAAACCTAGAAAAGCAGCCACAGTTTGTAATGTAATTTATGTGTCCATTCAGTTGCTATCACTGTAATACTGAGCACACAAAAATGAATCTATGGGAGGTTTATGACACCTTGAAACCATATATGTCACAGGATGATCTAAAGCTGCTTTGCTAAGCGATAAACATTACCCTCATTTTCCAGATGCAGATAGTGGTGAAAGAGAAATTCCCTTCTCCAAATCAATAGCAAATAAAATATATATGCTAGATCACTTCCTCTTGCAAAAGTCTAAGTAAGATGGGAAATCTATTGTGCAAGGTCTATACAGCCAACCTAAGAGCAGCAAACCTAGGGTAGGGCTCTTCTAAGACAGCACCAGACACCTGACATCCCCAAAACAGCCGCAAGATCTGTGAGAGCTGCCTGGTGTCTCCCTGTAGTGACCAAATAAAAGGAACCAAAGCTGCAAACCTGTGCATCCTGCTCTGGTGGCATTGCAAGTGAACAGACCCTCTTGCAGAATCTGTTGCTCTTTTTTGGCTCCAAACAGGTACTTTAATTTTAAAGAAGCCTGATTTTCTTGAAAACTAAAGTGAAATCAGATAACCCCATCTGTACAGTCTAACCAATATATATCTAATGATCTTTTACTAAGGAAAAGCTGAGACACAGAGGGACGATCTGTGTTCTGATAGAGATCACACAAAAAGTTTGAATTAGACCTGGCTGGTTCCCACTGCTGCTTTCATTTCTATGAATAAACTCCATAGCATCTTCCAGAGTCTGGTCCCTCACTGTGAGATGAATGAGTAATTTTTTTCCTTCACAAGGGAACATTAAAATAAATATTAAAAAAAAATGTAACATTGACTGTACACTAACCAGCCAGGTTTTCAGTTTGCTGGATTTTGTTGGGTTTTTTTTCTGAAACTAAGTTATCACAGGGGAAAAACTGTGGCTTTGATGCCTCTGTGTATATGGGCAGGAGGTCTAAATGTGAGAAAACTTGTCATTTGGATGCTTCACTTCATGGTCCTTATTTTTACACAGAGTTTGTCTGTGACTGCATGTTTTATATATGTAAATAAATATACATATAAATATACATATAGATAAATATAAACATGTGTGTATTTCCACATATGAGTTTCTGTGTCTATTTGTTATGATAGGAGTCTGACTTTGAGGCAGCATTTAAATGAGGGAGTCAACAAAGAAACAGATTTTGTAACCAAATGAGAACATGTTTTTGTGACATGTCTTTCCTGTCTGCAAAATGTATTTTCTCTGGTTAAAGAGGTGTCAGTATTTCTTCAAGGAAGACATTTTTGCTGAAAAAAAATTTATCTGCTTTTCCAGAGCAAAAATGCAGAGGGAAATTTTGGTTTAAAGAGAAAAGGACAATTATCCCAACAGAAGTGAAAGATGTACAGTCAGTGCAACTTTTTTTCTTTTCCTTGTGCTTTTTCTTTCTCTCATTGGTTTTTACATTCATCTCTTTATAGTTATGTCTTCAATCATGTTATAATATGTAGAGAAAAACAAGGAGTCACAGAAAGGCATGATGGAAGGAAACAAAATATAAAAGGGAAATTAGTATTTCCCCCAGTATTTTTGTAAAGTCTTTTTGTAAAGTCTTGCAGAATAAATCCCTGTTGAAAATTTTCAAAATTTCTGCCTTTTTCCCCATGCTTACATAGAACTGGGCCAAAGACAGCTGACTACAGGCATACAGATGTATGTGTGTGTTGCACTATCCCAAGAAGACAAGTACATTTATTATCTCTTCTATTCATTTATACCAGTTTTATGTTGTATACTAGTTTATGTTGATATTAATTCCAAATAATTATGCAATTTGTACCAGTAAAAGCAAAAGAAGAATCTATTTCAATGAATATATCATTACTAACTGTAATTACATATAAAAATAGTATATGGACACACATGCACATACATAGTATGCAAATTATGAAATGACATTGCAGTACAGTATGGCAAATCCATGTACAGTTTGTTTGTCTCTTCTAATTTGTGCTGAAATTATTGGGAAGCCAAATATAGTCTACCCACCACAGTGGTACTGCATTAAAAATAATCTTTCATTTGTTTTTGTCATTTACAGTGCTAATGGTCAGCAAATTTGTACATCCTGTCTTTTTTCTTAATGAAATGGAAAAGGGATGTATGCTACATAAAAAAGAAGTTTTATTAATGTTTCATAAAATGGTTGCTACAATCAAAGGAACTGCTATGAAAATTAAATTACTGGGCTGACTCTGAAAATCAGCATAATATGCTCTGTTTAATTCAGTCATGCTAAGATGTTAGATTCTCCTTCATTCTCTCAGCTTTCTCTCTCCTTCACCTGGGGGCATCTGCTGATGAGTCTCTTCTAGAGGTTGTTTAATGACTATTTTACAGCAACTGTCAGCTTTCTAAAGCCCAGTGGCACTGGGCGTCACTGTATTACCAGCCTTTTTACACAATTTGCCTGACTGTAAATCTGAGCTTTAAAAGTACAAGAAAAGCTCTTATTTGATTTAATGACTGGCTGACGGGGGTCGATTAATCTTTTTATGCTTAGATGTTTTACTCATAAAGGTCATCTCCTGTTTGTTTACTCTTTTCTTCTTCTCTCATGGCCATTGAGTATGAGGTGAGGAATTTTAAGTATCATGCAATCGGAGATGAGTGGCTTGGAGAGCAATGCTGTTCATGGGCAGGATTGCATTGTATATAATTGATATCGCAGGAAATCCCAAAGGCACCGTTCAGAATCAGGGCCCCATTGTTCTAATCACTGTATAAATTCCCATGGATACACAGTGCGATCTCTGGGATATGGATGATCTAATTTATGAGAAGGTGCAGGGAGTGTGCTGTAATAATACAAATGAGAGCAAGAAGGCAAGGACACTCAGAGAGAGGGACACTCACAGATGTTCTGTATAGTTTTTAAGATGATGTGAATTATATAAAGTTTAATATAGATTCTCCTTTTAACCACCGAGAATTTTCAACCAGGAAATAAAAATCCATGAATGCACCACAAAAAATATTTCCAGAAGCACCAGATTTCCCTTTTCTGAAGTGTCTTAGGTATTTGGGAGTATAGACTTCATCTACATTCATTGATACTTGAGTACATTTTCAATAATGTTGCACATGTAACAGAAACCAAATCTTATGTTTAAAATCAGATATGTTTTTTTGTCTCATTGAAAATCAGAGGGACTTAGGGGTAAAATTTTTCAAAAGTCTATAAATATGATAACCTAGCATCTTCAAAACAAAATGATAGAGAGCTATATATAGTCCTGCAGCTAAGAAGACAATGATTACTAGGAGAAACTTACAGAAAAGGCACCTCTTCATACAAGACTCTCTCTTCTTTTCAACAGTCTTATTTTGTCAATAACATCAAACTTTCTTTGATGTAAGGGGCTTGGTGGTATAATCTTTCCTTTTGCTTTTGGAATGGCACAAAATCCTTCCTGACACTTTGGTGGGTTCCAGGAGAATATCACGCAAATGGCTAGTGCCTCCTTTAACTTGATATCTTATCAAATTTACTGGGTGGATGGCAAAACTTTTTGTCTTGTATATAGAATGAAACCCACTCTTGACACTCAACACATAGCCTTGCTGACATGTACTCTGCAAGTGTAAAAAAATAGAATCAGCTGATCCTTCTCTAGCAACTGAATTTTCATGCAACCAGTAACAGAGGTGAAATATAAACAAGTTTCTATCCCCTTGGTACTTAGAAAGTTTATATAATGATTTGTCATACTATTTAGAACATCACAGGCAACTTTGATACCAGCATTGTAGAAGTCCTCAAAGCAGGAGTCTTCACTTATTGTCAAGGGAAATCTTGTTGGTTAGTTGGGCCATTTTGTCAGTAGGATAAAATATGAGAGAGTGCAAACAAGTATTACTGTTTGAAATGTCATCATTTTTTAGGCCATATGTTTAAGGAAAGTTTGCTTAATTCCACTTTTTTTGACAATTTGTGGTGTAGATAGATAATTGTGAGTGTTGAGAGTAACATAGAGTGCAGCTTACTCTGAAGGTTTTTTTGATCCAATCACTTCCCTCCTTACCCTTTTCTACTCTTAAATTTGTTTCCAGTGTTTCCCATCTTTTCTTGAATTTGACCTGTACTTCCCATCAGGAAACCAAAATGGGAGTAAAGCACAAGTGTCAGGGTAGTGAAAAAAATGGCAAGGGAACATTGGTAACATCTGACACCGTGTGAGGGCAGGTGAGACTTGCTGACTCTCTTGGAAGTGAGGCAAAGCAGAGTAGTGCTTAACATGCATCAGCAGTATGAGTAGACTAAAGACAGCAGCAGAAAGGACTAGTTCTAGAAGCTGGAAATCACAGAAAAAAAAAAATACCTCAATTCCAACTGAAAAATAACTGCTCCAGTTCCTGGAAAATGTCATGGCTTCACCATTTTGTTTCTATTTTGGTGTATAAGAAGGGATACCTGTCAGTATCCATCTCAACCAAAATCTGCATCATCTGCTTTGAAGCATGATCTTAAAACTTGCAGTTTCTATTCACTGCTGAGACTGAGCAAGAGCTGGGATGTGACACTGGTTCTTCAATATTGCCACAATCCAAACTATCTAATTCATGTGTGTTCCTCTCCATCATTATGATCTATTACCTCACACTTATGAAAAAAGAAACACATGCAGTAAATAAATTAAGGGGAGAGAGTTTCTGCAAAAACTCATGCTTCAGACAAATAGGCATTACAGTGTAGATGTTCTGTGGCAAGCAGTCATTTTTGTCTTTATCTTTCTTTGGTTTGAATCAGCAGGTTTTTTCTACACTTGAGAGCTTTTCCCTGGTCAAAGTTTTGTTGAACTTGATAAGCTCAAATAATTGTTTATCTCAATGCACCAGCATTTTTCAGTGAAAAAGTTCTTATCAGTAAAATCTTGTTCAGTTTCAGCATCCTTGTCTCTCTCTTATTCATGCTGACATGATTCTGTATCAGAAGTGGAAAATCACTAAACCAATTTATTTTATATCTATTTAAGATTTGCAGAATTAATTAGGTTGCCAACAAGTCTTGGCCAATAAATTTAAAAAAAACTATTTATGATCAGTGAATTATTTTTGTAATGGTAGGGGAAGCTTATAGAACACTTAAGATCTTGAAGAAGTCTGTGGAGCTTCTCACTGGCCAGAAGTTTCTACCTTCTCTCCAGTTTATATTAGCATACAACAAATTTCTTCTTAAGCTAAAATCTAAATTTCTCTTTCTACTATATGTTCTTTTTTTCCCTCAGATTCTTCCACAAAAAGGTAAAGAAATCCTTTCTTCCTGTCCTCAAATTTAATTTTCTCTCCCCTTTCAGTGCTGTTTTTTTAATCAACATTTTTTAAGGTCAGTGAACCTTTTCATGACACCTGACTTCTAAATTCATATAGGAAGAGAGATCAAACAGTGCCAAACTCAATTTTCCATTAACCTCATTCCTTCTGTTCTACAGCTGTTGGATGGTCAGTTCAGTGCATCAGTCAGTAAAAATTCCTTAATAGGTGGCTAGCGGGTATATTAGGAGGCTGCACAAGAGTTTCAACATGTGTGGGGAAAAAAATTGCACCCTCTGTATGTTAAACAGTGAGAACTGGCTGCACAGCAGGTTAGTGGCACAGGGTCTAGTTGGAGGTCCCTCACTAGTGGTGTCCTCCACCAAAATTCAATCCTGGGCTCCCCAGTACAAGAGCACCCAGAATGCTGAATTCTGGGATGGGTTCAGCGAAGGGCTTCAAGGGTGGAGCATCTCTCATATGAGGAAAGGCTCAGCGAGCTGGGCCTCTCCAGCCTCGAGAAGAGACGACTGAGAGGGGACCTCATCACTGCCTGTCAGTGTCTGAAGGGAGGGGGCCAAGAGGATGGAGCCAGGCTCTGCTTGGTAGTGCCAAGCAATGGGGCAAGAGGCAATGGGCAGAAACGGATGCATAGAAAGTTTCATCTGAATGCCAGGAAAAACTTCTGTACTGTGCAGGTGACTGAGCACTGGAACAGGTTGCCCAGAAAGGTTGGGGGGTCTCCCTCGCTAAAGATATTCAAGATATTTAAAATATTCAAGATATTCAATTGTGTCTAAACACAATTCTGTGCCATGTGCTCTAGCATGGCCCTGCTTGAGCAGGGAGACTGGACCAGATGACCTACTCTGGTCCCCTCCAACCCTCCCCATTCTGCAATTCTACACATCTTTTAATATTTGGCCTTGCTCAGAACCATATCCTACTGTACCTCATATGTTAACTGCTAACAAGTAAATCTGATCTCACATTCTTCATGTTAATCAATGGTCACATGGAGTTGCTTATTCGGCAACATAAAAAATAGCCGATGGAATTTCCAAATAACCCTGTGTTTATCCAACAAGTTCATTCCTTTATGCATTGTGAACTCTATTTTCGTCACTGATACCATGGTGTAGAAAAATCGTAATGGCTCCTGTGTTCCTGCAGTTCTCATTGTTGAGGAATCAAATTTATATGAGAACCTTGGTGCTCCCAGTTACCTTTGCAACTGTACCTATACTTCATAGTCAAATTAATCTGAAGTGGATCTGTAAATATCTGACTGAAGGACAGGAGATGTTTAAGCTTTCTAATTTGATAATTTGATATCTTGTTATCAGTACCAGAACTGGGACTTGACTTAAATAGTTGGATTCTTCCAGTGCTCTTACATCCCTTTTCTTCTAGTGTGTCTTTGAAAGGACACTGATTAAGTGCAATTCTGGAATTCTATCCTTCTGCTTGTAGATATATGTTTGATTTCACATATAAATTCAATTTCATCTTTTGTTTCCTATAATTTTTTGAATACTTGGGCTGGAGATACTGGAGCAGTGTAGATTCCTGTTTTTCTTGTAACCATTTTGGCTGGCATGTGTCAGTTTGATCGATAATCATGCCTGGATTAGGCAGTTCCACTGGCAAAAACGGACTCTTCTTAGGCTTATTGCCAGATTTTGAAAGCCACTGTAATGACATTCTGCCAAGCAAGCAAGATCTGAATGCAGATTGAACCCCTTTAAAAAAAGTGCAGACTAATAGGCGTTATTGCGTGAATAATAATTAGCACAATTAAGTGGCTGGCGCTTTGCCTGTGAATTTTTCAGAGCACACAATTAAAAAGCTCAACAGAGTTTTGTTGACTATTGTCAAGTATAAAATAGTGGCAAGAAGGAATTACCAAAAATGATGCAATCTTGAAGATCATTCATCCATAGCACAGGAAAAAAATTTAAGGAAGAAAATTTTAACAGAACATATTTGAAGACTGGACAATAATTACAAATCTTGGAAGGAAGTTTTCTGTAAATCCTCTGATGTACAGCTTTCTTAAAGGAAGCTAGAGTCCAGCAGATACAAATGTTTGAATCCTCAAAGGTTTCCCTCAAATTGTAAAACTGGATTGAGGGCTTTTAACCTTCTCAAGGTTCTTGAAGAGAGGGGAGGGTTTAGCTTAGGATGCTAAAAAGAGGTAATCATCCACTGTTCTTCATGAAGTTTAAGGGCTGAAGCAATGATGCACTTTCTGAGTCACTTTTGATTTCACTAAATCATCTCTGAAGGGGTAAGTTAGGCATGAGCAATGAGTACATTTTCTATCTATCTAAAAATACAAATTGCCCCTCTAGTTCCAGAGATATACTTATGACTAGCTATCAAATAAAGATTATTTTCTTACCAAGTCCTCCAGTTCAGCCTTATTTGACATATGTATAGCTTGGAATGAGCTATATATATCATAGTAATATATTAGCTTAACATCAGCTCGGGAAAAATACTGTTAAAACCTATGCGGGATTTAATAAGGAATTAATATATATGAATGGCTTTATAGGAAATAGAGTCTATCAAACAAATCTAACGTAGAAAAAATTATGTATTACCTCATAAAAATAAATGTAGACACATATAGGGCTTTTAGCTCAGGTACACACGATCTTCTAGCTGAACTTTAGTACTAAGCACTGGCAATGCATGTTGTAAGGATTAAAAACTGAGAAACTGGTAGGTCTCAAAAGGTAGCTGCCAATTAGACTGTTGTTTTGAAGGGACTGGTTTTAACAGGGTGCTTCAGAGATCAGTGCTTCCCCTTGCTCCATTCAATATTTTCATCAGGACCTGGGAACTAAGTATAAAATTGCTGCTGATAAAATTGACAACACAAAGGTTGGCAAAGTGGTACATAATGACAAAGATATCAGTCATACCAAGTGAACAGAATTGTGCAGCAAACTGTGCCTTGTTCAAGCAAACTCCATCTTAATACTGGGAAGTACAAAGTTGCAGTTGTACAGTGTTCTACTTTTCTATAAGGAAAGAGTAAGTTTGATAGCAGACTATTGCACAAGTTAACAGCATCCACATTTAAAGACTTAAAAGGATTATTAGAAAATTGCAGAAAATGTTTGAATTTTTGAACTAAATATTTCCAGGGGGAAAACGGGAATTCAGCTTCTGAGGTTACCTGTTCAGAGAACACTGGCACGATCATGTGAAGAAAATAATGGGTAGGTTATGACAGAAGATAAAACTGTGGATGGCAACTGAAGCCATAAAAATGAAAATGAGAAACTCTCTACATTTTTTTTTTATTAACTTGGACAGCTAACCAGCATGAAAAAAATACCAGTGAAAATCATGGCATCTCCAGCTCTGGTATTTTCCTAATATGAAACCTGAACATCAGGGAGACAGCATTTACCCAAGCATGTCACTGGCCTCAGTTCTTAGTTGAAGGAGAATATTGTAGAAATTACTGGATGAAATTACTAGAAATTACTAGATGAATGAGTTCTATTTTGCCTCATGTGCTATTAAGTTAAAACATTTTAGGAATATTCCTTCTTTCCATCTTTCAGCCACTTTAAAGAACTGAGAAGAAATAGAGGAGCATGAAGTGAGAAATTCCCAAATGTTTGATGTGTTACAGCTATGGGTTGCTAATTGATAATCTGATTTCTGACTCTTTTTTTTTTATCCTGATAGACATTCAATAATAACTGTTTGCTGAGAGTTGAGAAGGACACACAAATAGCATTCTTTGATTCCACAGCACTTTTGTTACTTTTGGAAAAAAAAAGTAAATATAAAAATAGAAATTAAAGACCCTCAGAGCAGATACAACTTAAAAGTGAAAAATAGGGGTTTACATTTCTTTTGCTGTTGCTGTTGTATCTGTGGTTGTAAATCTGTTATTTAGTTTAATGTCAGATCATAAGGAGACCATATGGCTTTCCACAAACTGATTCAGCTTCTGTTTAAAACTTCCAAATTGGCTCAGTCCATTAGAGTAAGTGTCATGCTCATTTAAATACATAGAAAAATTGACAGAAAATACACTAAAACAAATAGTCCTCATTTATTTTGATTTAATTGGTTAGATATCCCAAAAAAGTGCTTATTAATTTTTAACTTTTTGTAGAAATCTAGATTTCCACTGGAGAATATTGAAGAATATCTTCTTAAAATAGGTATTTCTTGAGCTTCTATTAAGTAATGAGTGATGATCATGATAGATGCTGACATCCTAGTGGTGGCTACTGTATTTTCTGTAGCTACTGGTTCCTCTGCTGTGGAAGTGTGGGTGTTTTTGCTAGAGTGATTCTGTTTGGAACCAAAGCCAAACTTATTAAGTTAATTAATGAGGACTCAGACCTTATAATATACAAACAAATTTCCAAATTGTATATTTGGTTAATTAATATGAAAAGAGTTTGTAAAGTGTTCTTTCCTCTTAGCCTTTGAAGGCATGCCCCTACCAGCAAACAGTTCATTGTTTGGAGACACTGGAAAATCAAAAATGTGTCTTTGGAATAGAAATAAAAATAATGCAACTGACAGACAATGACAGAGTGTTAAACCCCAGATAGAAACTACTGCAAAACAAATTTATGCAAAATAAGAAAGAAACATCAAAGAGAGAACCTCTCACAAAGTTAAAGGCAATGAGTCAGTTCATGATGAAAGAGATAGTTAAAAGTATGAATGCAGTTTATAAAACATTAGCAATCCCCCCAGTAAGATGCAATCAAATGTGGAGTATGCGGGGTATGTTTGTAGTGATAGTGAATAAGAATATATTCTGAAATCTTTTGACATATACACAAGTCATAAACATTAAGTAATCTACTTCAGAAAGCTTTAAGTTGAAAAAACGTGTTAAACTTCCTTGTGCCTTACCTGCTGTAGACAACATGCGTGTACTAGTCTCATAGGAATTTCAGATCATGAGTATTTGTTAATCTGCAAATTCCTGATGAAAACTGGTATGTGGTGTTTCAGCACACCTGAAGCATTAAGCGCCACTTTAAAAAATCAAGATTCCAATATTTTCCCTCACACACAGAAATAAGAAAATATCATGAAAACTGTGAAAAAATCCTAAAGATAAAAACCAAGCAGATCTTTCTGTCTAGTATACCTTTTACTTACCTGTCATAAACCTGGAATAGTTTAAAAACCATAGTGTATTAATCTATGTTTGTAATCAATACAAGCATAAAGTTTGGCCACTTGTGAAGTGGAGGAACCTTAATGATCATACCCAACCACAAATTAAAGTGAATTGAAACTCAGTCATTAGAATGAAAAATAAACTGAGGACAAAAAAATATTCAATACTGTACCATGTACAGATTTCTCAAGAGGAAGTACTGTCCTAGCATGGAAAAAGAAAGATTTGGAGCAATGTTTCACCTCGACAGGCTGAAAGATAAAATAACAAAATTGTTCCTGGGAAGGTGCAGAAGATGAAGAAGAGCAACTCCTGTAAGTTTTCAGCTCTAAATTGGCCAAGGGGTGTAAAAAGGAGATGATGAAAATATAAAGGAGAATGTAAATCTCTGGGTACTCCCTGGAGATTTGATCACGGAAAATCAAAAATGAGATGCCATACATTGTGCCCCAGTTTCCTTCCACTTAGCTTTAAACAAGAAAATTAGCTATCTAATTTAAGGAAGGATCCATTTCCATTTCTGGCACAAAGAAGGGGGGAAAACTTTTCTCAGGTGGTGTGCGTCTCAGATCTGATAAAATCCCTCTTTTGGGTCTTGATTTGTCTTTATAGCCTATAGACAGGGTTTGAATGATTAGTTGATGCTTGCATGATTATTTTAAGCTTAGTGACAGTTAAACTTTTAGACAACTAAAGCCAGATGAGACAAATCCCACCCTTTGTTTACAGACCATCACCTCCAGCTGCTTGGAGGGAAAAGGAGTATCTACCTATAAATATTAGAGTGGAGTCCAGTCCTGGCTGGCTTACCTGGTGCCAGAAATGAGAAACCTAGAAGAGCCTGGTGTCCTGGACACTGTAGATGGAATAATATAGTCAAATGTTGCACTTGGTTTCCATTTTTAAAATGTTTGAATTTTTTTTTTCTCATTTTTCATCTAGTACTAGCCAGAAATATAAGCAAAGATGGGAATGGTTTGTCCTGAAGCTACAAAGCAGCTCTCCTGAATCATTTTCACCTCTCAACTCTGCTTTATATGGCTCTGTCAGGAAGACATGCAAAGCTCCCCCTACCCCACAGTAACATTTCAAAATATGCCTAGGGGTATTCTTCACTTTTGTGCAGGGTTTGGCAGTAATAAAGCATTACTCATTTCCCTGCTTGCTTTCTCTGAGCCATAAGAGCAAACATATAGTCACTGATCACTCTGCTCAAATGTTGCTGTATAAAATAAGTGAGCATGGCTTGCATAAATTATCCCATCATGGAGAAAAGGAAATATTTTCTTGGGCACTTTAAGAATATAAGTTAAATGTGAATCTTCCTTTAATGACTTAATATAATTTGAAATAAATAACTATTTGTTAATATATTTTTAATATAAAAGGTAAATTGTTTCTTTGAGTTATCTGAATTTTTCATCTATCTATAAAGACATATATATATAAAACTCTCAAACATGTACTTACATCAGTATAATTTACATACATAGACACACACATATATAAATATAATACCCTCTCCTCAAACATTGTATTCTTACAAAATAATGAACCAAATGTTATGGGGGAGTTATTTGTTACCCTAACCAATGTCTCCCAGGAGAAAAGATAGTTAAAAAATCCCCACCATAATACTGTGAAGATTGCAATTTCTCCCGATGAGTAAAATTGGAGAAATTTCTCCTTGAGAGCAAAAAGGCAAGCTGATTAAGTCAAAGAGGCGTTATAAACCCCAAGGGAAAACAACGTGCTTTATTTTTGAAGTATTCCCAGCAGAAGTCTGGGAAATCTTACATGTCCTCTCACCACGATCCATCATTATAACTTGGCTGTTTGCAAATCCTCAGCAGGTCATCATATTTTACACTTGCTAACCATGTAAACACAACTGGGGACTCCTAATTACTGTAGATAATCTCAAAAAGTTTCCACTTTTGTAAAGCATACAGAAAAGGCTGGGAATAGATAATTTCCCATGCTGTTATGTTTTGCTCATGTATATTTGTATAGCTGTCACTTTTCCGGATCTCTGGCTGCAAGTGTAAAGTATCTTTTTCATACACGTATAATAGCTCCTAACAACCTTGGAGATGCTCAGTTCTTGTTCTGCATACAGCAGGTGGGTTTGCTGTGCTTTTGCTAAATTGTTTAATCAAAGTGCTTCATACTGAAGGGTCCATGAATAAATATTGTAAACATCATCAGGGGAAGTGATTTATATTTACTTCAATTTTGCCAGGAGAAAACCTAGATTATCTTGAATTAGCAACTGAAGTTTTTGTATACTAAAGTTCACTGAGTATATTAAGGAGAGTGTTATGCACAAAAAAGACAGCAGTTTCCCAGGTCTGGAGTGACATGCTTCCAGAAAGAGAACAAAAAATGCCCTTTTTTTTTTTTTCATTTATGTGAAATTTGCACCGGTATGGCTTGTGACGCTGGACCTGGAAATGTGGATGTGTCTCAAAATCACCAGCACTACTGCAAACTTGAATTTTGCTCCCCCAAAGACAAGAATGGAGCCACAGCAAAGCAGGCTAACCTCTCCCCAGTGAGGAAGATGATGTGGACAGGCTCGGAGCAAAGAGCCCAGGTGCAGCCCTAAAGGGCCAGGCTGAGGGCTCCAAGGTGGGAGAAATGCTGGGGATGTCAGCTGCCACCAAATACCAGCAGTGGTCTCTGCTGTGCAAGTGACAGGACTTTATGGGAACACCACTTGGCATGGGTCTGCAGGGCACAGGGAAAACTAATAGGAGAGGTCTTGGCTGCCTACTTCATCTCTGCCTAAAGTTGGCCTGCTGCATATCAGATTACACACAGAGAGTTATTATCTATTAATATGATAGCATAATAAAAAGTATGGTAACTATCCCTTCTCATAGGGGTGTTTTGGGGAAACAGATTTATTATATGTACATGCCCTACCGGGGTAATAGTTTAATCTGCTCAAAACTGAGGTGTGAAGCTTGATGCATGTTAAGACAAGAAGAAAGAGTTTTCTACTGACAGATCAAATTTACTTTTCTAGGGTGTTGAATGAATTCTTATGGGTAGAGCATGGCTCTGTATCAGAGATTGCCATGTAATTCCACACGTAACTGCACTGCAGAAATCACATTTTTAATGGCAGTTACTGTGCTAACCATTATATTTCAGTTATTCTCAAATTATTTTCGTGAGGCAAAAATATCTGTACAGAAGCATCTGCCCATCTGTTGTCTGTGGTTTCACATTATGAATTTTGCAGCAGCACAGCATGTTTTAGAGGTTCTTCCACCCTGTGGGGCATTTAACTATTGCTCCTGGTTCTTCACAACTTACCCCCAGCTCAGGTTACTGCCACGTGGACTGTACTCACTTCATACACATAGAAATGCATATGGAAATACACATTATATACACATAACACAGGTCCATGTGTGTGTATATAGGCACATGGACATGAATGTACATTTGCATGGATGAACACAAACCTGTGTGCATGGCTCTTTCAACGTTAATACTGTGAAATGATCTGTTTTGCTTCTTGGTTTCTTTCTAATGCACAGAAAGGACCGTAGCTTGCTTGGAGGAGACAGAGTGGGACACAATTATGCTGTGGGAGCTGAGAGGCAGGGAAGGACAAGAGATTTGTTTAACCAGTTTTCTTCCTGGATGACTCATAATATGGCCTCTTTTGGTAGGGAGGTTTGTACAGCTCATGCAGAGATCACACACATCCTCAAAAGGACGCAGTGTAGTTTATACAAGCCGTGTCCCTGTTACAATACATATCGACATTCAGAGCCAGATTCTGCTCCTCAAGTACCTGTCTTTCCACAGTGATTCAAGAGAGCTATTTGTATGAATGATAGTGGAAGAATAAGAATCTCTGCTTCTTCATCTGCCTTTCTTTTCAAAAGAAATTTCACTGTTAAGGTTTCGTTGTGTTCAAACCCGCCTGCGATGAAAAGATTTATATTTCAGTTTAGAAATCCAGAGACATATGGTGAATGTGAGAGCTGGCCAGCAATCAAGAGTGATTGATTCAGGTTTGGTCTATCAATTAAGTGACAGAGTAATTTTAATCCTTTTTTTTATTATTTTATTTTAAGCTTGGGACTTCACTGGACTATTATAATTCCCTTAACCATGCCTGTGACAGCTGACTTGTACCCATAAACTTTGGTGCATTGATCTATTAGTTCAGCTACTTCAATACATCTCCTTTTCCATAAATATGTCTGAGCCGTGACTTTTTTCCAGCCTCACCAGAGGTGTCCTTATTTGGAGTGATCTAACATGTACAGTGGTATCTGCACACACAGCTTAATATCTGCTCTGAATAGCCATACATAATTCACAGGGAGCAGTGTGGCTGCATGGTAACCTACACTTAAGTGACTTAGTGTTGAAGCATTTTCCTACTCACAGGAAAAAGAGGCACTGCTTAATAAGAGTTCTCCTCTTTTTTCCCAGGGGAAGGGGGATGGGAGGGAGCAGTGGAGGAGGTCTAGATTGCTGCACCAAATAAAACAAAGAGGGAAAATACATGAAAAGGAAAAGAAAAAGCAAAGCTTCTCCCTTGTTCACATTTTTAGCTTATGTGTTTTGGATTCATTCCCTACCTTGTGTCAGTTTTCTGTACTGACAGTAATTCTTGTACACAGTCGCATGGCAAGATTAACTTTAAATCCTCCCCTCCTCCTTCCCCCTTCAGCCCCTGCCTGTCATTGTCTGCTCTTGAGTAAGCAAAGTGAATGTGGCCAGAGCAATGTGGGACTGTGTTTTTCCATTCTCAAGGGCAGCCACCCTTCTCATCAGCAAATCCATGCTAGCTGCTAGAGCTTCATATATTAAACTGATTTTCAGTCGCGAGGTTAGTTTCTCACCGGTGAAGCACTCAGCATAATAATACTTTACACCTTGTACTTCAACAGTCCTTTCTAAACACTAATTTAGCCTCCCATCCCTCTCTGAGGTAGGTCAGTATTATCCCACCGTATGAATGGGGAAGCAGAAGCCCACAGAGGTTAAGTGACCTATCCGGAGTCATGCAAGAAACAAGCAGCAGTGTAGAGAACAGAAAACAAAACCCCTCGGCTCATGGGCTTGCATGGAGCAGTCGTGAAAATTAACAGGTGTTCAAACAAGGTTTGTTGCTAAAGAAAATAGAATAAAAGTTAAAAATAAACCCTCTTGGAAGAAAAGGAGACACTTTATATTCACTGTTTTCAGACGAGGGAGCTGAGGTGAGAGAAGAGTTAAGTGATTTGCTTGAGATCCCATAAGCAATTCTTACCAAACATAGGAATTATGTGAATAGTGAAGGCAAGAAGAGAGACTGTAATTAAATAAGTGACTTCTCTGATTGTGTTATTAAACACAAAGAAACAAGAAGACAAAAGGAGTGTAATGTTCTGTGTTGAACTTTTAGAAATCCAAACTCAGTTGCCAGTTTTATTTGATCACAGCTCCTTTGTTTGATTTGACTTTTGCTTTACTCATTTATTTTCTTTCACTTGTCCTTTTTTATTCTTTTGACAGGAGATATTTTAATTATTAAATTTCTTGTTTTCTTTAAGCATGTCAATTCTCTTAATCATTCTGTTTTGTCACTTCTCTCTTCTTATCTGATTTCTATTACCCATCAATACTCAGTTTTTGATTTTAACACCTGTCATATTTAGCCATATTTCTTGCCTCTCTAATTCTTCATTGTATATTGATCCTCATCTCTGGTCTCTACCATTGGCTTTTGAATTCTGAAGAACCACCTCTGTTCAGTATAATTTAATCTAATTATATTTATTGTTTCTAGTCTTCCTTTCAGTTTGGACTGACATTACCAAAAATTAAAACAATGAAGTCCTGAGGTGATGTCTGTATAAAAGATGAACTTTCCTTAAAAGATTATATTCTTCTTCTCACAGAAACCCTTCAAAGACTCATGAAAGACTCTTATATGATACTATGCTTGTTGTGTGATGGTATATGATATGATATTATATTTTTTACAGCATGGTTATAGTATAATATCTTTGTAACACAGAAACTGCACTCCATTCCTAGGAAAATGCTGTACAATTTCTATAAATAGATATCATGTTTTAAAAGCCACCATTTTGCATGAATCTGTTGGTTTTAGCTGTTCATCTGAAAGCATTTTATTTCTGTCCACTTATAGAACAGCTGTTAAGCTGTAGTGGATCTGCAATCATATTCGTGCCATTCCATTTGTGCTAACACTTTTGTTCAACAATATCCCATAGAGTTCCACTATGAACTGAACTTTTTGTTAAGCTTTAAAACATTTCCTTTATAATGACTTCAAAATTTTCTTTGGTTCATTTTTTACATTTTATGCCACAGAGGAGAAAGTGTTTACGGTTGTGGATTTTTCATTTGTTTGTTTGTTTGTTTTATATACTGTTTTTACCACTGCTCCTGTCTTAAACAGATTGCTCAAACTTTCTTTTAAAGTGAGTTTTTTTCAAGCCCTTCCACCAATAGTGTTATTTTCAGCTTTGAAAATAAATTTAGTAGCCCTTTGCTACTTAAAAAATAAGAAAGGAGTGATAACAATATGCATAATTCTATGAGTTTAAGATTTTAATGACATCATGTAAACCAATACTTCCAACAGCAATCCCTGTCTTTTCCTTAATGTAAAAAATCCTTGTTTGCTTATTTGATCCTAAGAGAAAAGCAAGTGTGAAGCTGAGCTTAGATCTTCAATATTCCTATCCTGGTTCTCTACTTACCTCACTAGGTCATGACTCATATAATAACCAAGATCTCTAGGAACTAGTCATTAGTTCCAGCTGGTACTGAAATATAACAAACTGTTTGGATGCAACAGAGCAATGAGTTTATGGCAGATCTGTGGGGTATGTTCTGCCACCAGCTCCCAAACACAAAACTCCCCACTGATCGTGTGTGGACCATTCCTTACCAGACTTTTGGCATGCTGTGGCTCCCCAGTGATTCCACAGTGGAAGAAATTCAAGGAATTTGTCTCTGACCCCAGAATTTATGAGGCCATGCAGAAGTTCTTCATGAACGGCAGGAAGCAAGGAAACAGTTCAGAGACTGTTGGGAATCTTCTTTTCTTTTTGTTTTGTTTGTTCTCTTTTGGGAGTACACATGGGAAAAAGAAAGAGTTGAGAGGGAATTTTGGAAAGTTTTCAGCTCTGCCCTACCCATGCTTCCACAGAAATATAGGGCTAAACTTCTGCTAATCCTAAAGGGAACTGAGGCAAATGCTGAGTATTTTCTCATTGTTGCAGAGGATGTTTTTCATTTCTTCAGAAATGTTAATATTCAATTCAATAGGATTCTTAATAATTCATTTCTAAAATTTACTTTGTGCTGCTACAAAAGAGCATTTTGTTTCAGACTAAAACAATGCTTTTATGCCAAAGAAGCAAGGTTGCTTTTGCCTATGGGATGTGAATTCACGACCAAAGCACACATGATGTTTGCAGCTATCTTCTTTGCTGGTAGTACTACTTTGCTCCTATGTATTGCTTCCATCACAAGATCTCAAGCTGTTTTCAAGCAACATTTCTCCACCTGTAATCTGTGGAGTATTTGTGAACCAAGAAACATTTGAAAGTAGTCTGCAAACAAGCCTGTAACTCCCTTCTTCTGTTTTACTGTATGACTGCAGACAGAAATACATTACAAAACAAATGCTGCATACACTGATTCTTGCATAGAAGATGGGGTGGAAAACTCAAGTGAGAAAAGGATATGTCAAGTTTACTCTTTCTTTTATTTTATTATAAATGAAAACCATTGCAGCAACAATAGACATGATGCATGTTATATAAGGGTGGGGTTGGTTTTTTTTTGGGGGGGAGGGGTCTGGTTTGTTTGGTTTTGGGTTTCGGTTTGGGATTTTTGGGTTCGGGGTGGTGATTTTTGGGGGGTTTTTGGTTGGGGTTTTTTTTGGTTTTGGTTTTGTTTTCTGAGGAAATTTTAGTCCAGCATCACAATGAAAATATTGAGGAGGAATTTTCCTAAGGAAATTAATGCCATTATCCCTATTTTACAAGAGGCAACAACGAAATGCATTGAGGAAATTAATGTTGCTATAAGGACACATACATAAACAGCACCTGCTTTTGACATGTTCCAAATGGAAATGGGTCCGACTTCACCATTTAAAACTTATATTTGAAGCAGTATTACAATGATAAACAAATACATGTATATTTCAGGGCTATTTTTGCAGCCAGCCACTATGTTTTATAACTTCAGGCTCATAATTTATTCCACTTAACCTCAGGCCCTCTCGCTGCAGGGCTGTATGTGGAGCAGAGCCACCACAGTGTATGGGGTTAGTGTGCCCAGCAAGCTGATAAGGGAGAGGTGAGCTCTGTGCCCCCAGGCCCAGCCAGCAGCGAGTCTGAGCACGTATTCCCAGTGGGTACACACACACACACGCACCCAGTGCTTATACAAGTGCACACACAGCCACATGGACCATCCCAGACAGAAAACATTGCACTCATGCAATCACAATCAGCACTGTTGACCTCACCCTGCTCTTCTCTCTGGCTGAGCAGAAAGAAAGGCACTGAAAGTTGCATATGAATACATGCAGTATGGTGCACTACAGCAGAGAGTCTGCCTGGTAGCTCCTCGGTTGCTGGCTCCTGCACATGAGACCCCTGGGACCACAGCCCCAGTCCAAAGCCAGTACAGAGCCCCTCACTCACAGAGACACAGACAGACAGACACACACACAGGATCTCTCTAGCAACTGGCCTTCAACACCTGGTTTAAGCAGTAGCTGATCCCTGCATCGCCTGGTGCCCAGTTGCCTCATACTAGAGACCCACACGTGCAAACAGGTCTCCCTGGTAGATGGTATTGGTGACAAACTGCTCTCTATACTAGAGAAACATATATTTTCATGACAGTTCAAGTGCTCACACCTGCCAATGCTGCTCCTATATATTTTAATTTCTTCCATACCAGCCACTAAGTCTTTTACAAAACCCAAGTAAACACGACACACATCTCAGAATCAAACGTGTCATTGCTTTGGTGTTGTGTTGCTTTTTGATGTGTCAAGAAGGTGATTTTTTTTCTTCTGAAAGATCAGAGGCATTGGGAAATGCGCCTATATATATTACAGGATTGGCAAGCCTAAAGTTTTCTCAGTTCACTGTTTTATTTGAAATATTATATACAGAATGCTAGGCAAGTCTGCATGGATTTCAGGAGGATTAGTGTAATCAGTGTTAGGTTTTATAGTTTTGCTACTTAAGCTCATGTCCTCAGACAGCTCAAGTCCAGGATGAGGACAACAGATGCATTTGCTCTCAAGTAAAAATCCAGTTTATTTTTCTGCTATTCCAGTGATATGGGCCAGTAAGCTTGAACTCCTTTCTCACACTTGTGAGAAGCCATGCAAGTAGTTCCAGCACAAAAATGGATGAGATGACTTTTGGAGGGAAAATTTCACTCGTGATTATAAAAGACCACAATATATTCCTTGATTCAGTCTTAAATCAGAAGATAAAATCTAGTGTTATTTTCAGCTTTCAAATTAATTTTAATTTTTTTTCCTTTTCCCTTTGTCCTATCTTCATGTTTTTGTAGCTTTACCTCAACCATTATTCTCCAAGTTAGTTCTCATTAATTGTTATTCTTGTTAATTTCTTTGGATTTTGTTTACCAAAAATTGTTGCTGAATATGAATTTAAAAGTGATTGAAATCAATTTGAGGCCACAGGAAATATCTTTGGGACTTGTAGCACTGTATCAAAGGAAATGCATGTGATCTAATAAAAAAATTCTCTAGATCCTGAACCTGAGGTTCCTAAAAGTGTCATCCAGAGCTAATTCTGTCAGTATTATGTGTTTTCTTTAGCACAAGCCCTGTTTTCATAGTAATGACAGCCTTGTAAGCACAGACCAGGAAATAACAAGGTTTGAATTCCACTGATTTCTCTTCCATACATCCTCAAATGAGCCAAATGAGTAAGCCTCAAATGAAACTTTCTTTATAATGTGCTCCAGAATCATATAGTTACTTTGGTCTGAGAATTCAGTCTGAAATCCGACTACTTCATTATCCAAAATGATGAAACTTTTAGAAAGTGTTCTAAACCTTCGTCTGATTTTCTTGTCTGAAAATTTGAGTCAATGACAGTAAACATGTACAGTGAAGGACTGAAAGCTGAACTACAGTCTTGTAGGCACAGCCAAGTTGGTTATATTAAATTATTGATATATTTTTAGGAACATGAAGGCAATAATATTACTTTTGCTTTCAAAGATTTCATTTAAAATCTATCTTGTTCATTTTTTTCCTAAACACAAACTGCTACATTTCATAAAACTAACTTTTTTTATTGTCTTAAATAAGACATGATGATCTATATTTACTTCTTCATTTCAGAAATCAAAAAGAATTAATCTTCTTAAAACTTCTATAGAAGCATTCTTTCAAAGCTTTTATCAGTAAAGAGTTTGATCCCAAGAAACAATTTGTAGTACAATGAGGTTTCATCATCACCCATATAATCAAAATGTAAAGAAATTTAAACAAATTGTAGGAATTTTTCTGCAAGGTTATGCTAGAACACTATTCAGTTCTATTATATTGTTTATTTTCTTTAATTTAAGAAAGTTTAATTTCTTTCTCATGACTTGACCAAAGAAGGTTCTATTATTCTGTTATATTCTGTCCAATGTCAGAAACACAAATTAGCATGACTGGGTACAATCAATAATTTGTGCTAAGAAAAGCTCAAGTCAAGGATAACAAGACTAAGGGTATGTTGGCAAAGTGAAATAGGAACCATAGCTTTTCAGTCCTCACTGTCCAACTTCTAACATCAGCATAATAAAAACTGTAATGTACTCTAACAGACCCTACTCTTTAACTGTACACTACAGACTTCATAGACCAGAAGCTGGGCATTATTATAGATGGCAGGGAGAATGAAAAAGAGCTGGAAGTTGTAAGACCAGGTGCTAAAAACATCATAATTTGTACAATAAATACCAGAAACCAGAAAAAGTCAAGCCCTTGAGTGTCATAACAGCGTGCGATAGACTGCTGGAGAGATGTGGAAGAGTTTTACAGGTTGTACTCTTTGTATCATATCCACTGATCATGAAAAACTCATGAACTTAGTTTGATTGAGTAAGGTGCTGTCTTGGGTTATCTAACCAAAAAAAAAGTGTATTCTATTTCATCTGTAGAAAGCAGTTGGGGGATGGGGTTTTTTTTCTTTATCTCTTGTAACTCCAGGGGGGAGGAGGGTGGATGCCTTCTGATAATAAACCGGCTGTTAAAACCAGGTGGGGCAGTGTTTCTTATCTCTTTCATCAACTTTGTCCACCCTCTGGGGGATATCTTCTGTTAATGGGCCATTGAGGCTCACCAGTGACATGACACATTGCACCATCCCATTGTGAGCTGCTCCACCCAGTGGGGAGGAGCCAACCATTCCCTACCCAGATAAAAAGGGGGACACAGGGACCGCAGACATCCTCTTTTCTGCTGGGTTCTCAGAGGAAGACTGGACTCATCTCACTGCCACTGTGTACAGGATCATTTCTACTCCAGCAGAACCACATGTGTCACACCAGGAAGACTTTTTTGGATTGCTTCCAACACCCTGACAACAGGGTGTCAGGTTGTATTCCTGACTCTGTCAGGGTTTTCTAGGACTTTTGTTTGTTTGCTTACTTGTTTTTTTTTGTATTACTGCATTTGTATTTTTATTATTCCTAGTAAATAACTGCTCCCATATTTTTGCCTGAAAGCTCCTAATTGCAAAATTGTAATAATTTGGAGGGAGGGGGGTTTACATCCTCCATTCCAAGGGAAACTCCGGTTTTCCCTGACAGATACCTGTCTTTCCAAACCAAGACAGGTGCTTTTCCCTGTAAGCCTTTAAAGCATCAATTTTATATTTAAGTCAGTAAACTTGATTCCTGTAAACTCATCCATACTGTTGTTCAGTTTGTCCAGCTCTGCCATCTCTAATTCCTCCCAACAGATTAATGATGAAGTGTTTTGCTCTCAGTGATGAGTCAAAGCATCCGAGTCCATGTCACAAGGGTTCCAAAATCACATAGACAGCCCTGCAGAGCTGCGGGGACTGATGCCAACTTTATCCTCTTTCACAGTAATCTCATTAGTACCTATATATGAGAACATACAACTCAGACATGGAGAAGGGGTAGCTAGACAAGAAAACTACAAATTTATCTTGATAGATTGCACATCATTTATAGACTAATTAAAGTTAACTTCCACTTGCTCCTACCTTTTTCAGAGGAGAAAGCAAAATGAATTATAGGGTTTTAAAAAATGTTGATTAAGATTCTTATGCAAGCAGAGAACAAATCAATCAAAAAATTCAGGGTAAATTTGGTATTTGAAAACTTGCATTTTATTTTCAGTTTGAAGCTTCTTATAGAATGTGATTGATAGGAATTGCATCTGAAGGAGTGATAGGAATTGATAGGAAGGAGTGATATGTTAAGAATATGTCAGTACAGAAGGATCAACTGTCTCTTTCAGAGATCTACCTGCAAAAAATTAATTCTTCATAAAAGACTTGTGGGTTTAAGGTTTTCAGAGGGGCTGTGGGGCATTCTTTCCTCTCAGATTATATTATTTTCTAAGAACAAAGGCCAAAGGTTTTGGACTATTATTTCAACTGATCTCCAGCATCTGTAATTTGCACTTCCCAGCAAAGCCACTTGACCAAATTATTTTAAAAAATATAGAACTGGCAATGATAATTTAAAAAAATAAATAAACCTCTCTAGTACAAACTCAAGCAAGTACTCAGATCCTTCCTTACCCAGTACGGCACGAAGACCAGACTTAAAGCTTTTCCTATCTTTATGCCATGGATTTTTAGCATGTGAAAGCTGAACTTCATCTTTTACCTGCATCTGAGCCCATATAAAGGTGTAAAAAAGAAGCTTTTAATAATAGCATAAATTTACAAAAACTTAGAGAGATGTTCCAGGAAAATTTGTCTTTTGAAATTATCAGACCACACAGCTTTGATGAGACTTATCTTTTCTACGCAGCTCTAAACTTTTAAAGTGCACCAAATTGCATTCTACTATTATTCGTGTCTTCCCAGTGCTCGTGTCCTTGTGTCCTCGTGTTGTACCTCCAAGAAGAAGCAGTCAGGAGCCATCATCATGTCTACTGTTATATGTAGATGTTCTGATACATCGCAGAGCCCTTAAAAACTGCAAATACCTGGGACAGACTTGCCTCCCTGCTGTGTTTAAACGCTAAATAGCGTAAGTTCAATTTGCCGGAGGGATTATTTTTTCTGTTTTACCAGATCAAGATTGACTAAAAACATCACTTCAGTGACTGGAAAAAATAACCTTTCATAACTAAAATATTTCATAAAGACAAGTGTTTGTTTTGTGTAGCTTTGTGAAAGTCCAAGACCCAGAAAACCATCTGGAAATGTTTGTCCAAATATATATATTGATAAATTTAGAGTGAGTTTTTGCTGCCAAATGTTCCTCTTTGACTAAATGTTTCCAAAATAACCAACAGAAGATCCTCTTTATCCGGTTAAAACAGTAAATAAACAAAAAGCTCTAGCAAACAAAACCCTCAAATTCTTCTTTCTGGACATGTCTCAGCACACAAATTTCAACATCCAGAGTATATTGAGGTGCATTATTACTTTGTAATAACTTCTAATTGAATAGGCACAGCACAAAACCTTTCAGTTAATAATTACTGGCTACACCTACATATAGAAACACACATATATTTCACTTTGGTGTTTTGTTTCTCTTTTTTGAATAAGGTAAGATACAAAAAGGAGAGTGAAACCACACATTGTAAAAAACAGAATGAATGCTGCCATGTTTGTAGATAAGCTTTTCTAGGCTAAGATTTAAACACATTTCTAATGAAGTGGAAGAATTCTGAGACATTCTTTTTGGCATTCTAGCCCAATGATTAATTCAGTTGCAGTAACCATCCTTAAAAAGTTAACTTCCTCCCATACACCTTATAGCATTAGGATTTGAAGCCTTTCATGAAAGCTGTTATTTAAATCCATCCAATTCAAAAAAGAAACCGAGCAATGATCTTTTATACCCTCATGAAATACTGTTACCATGAAGATACTGATCAGAATGATGGTACCATTTTTCCCAATAAATTTATGACTCCAATTCAGAAGAAAGAAAGTTCTACCCTAACCAATCTTGAAAACTAAATTCAGTGCACTAACTTTTGGAATACAGTCAGAACGATATTTTTATCACAGTTAAAAATAATTAATTTTTAATTCAAATCTTTCATGGACTTTCAAAGTCCTAGGACTTATGGAATCAATTACTTTTAGAATGTTTTAGACCATGAAGTACTATTCTTATTATTAGGGAATTAGCTAATCTAGAACATTAAAATTAAATCTGGAAAGATTTTTCACCGCACAGGGTTTTCCAGGGTACTGGTACTGTTTTGTATTCCCCCAAATATTTATTTTATTTCTTTTTAATAATTTATACATTAAACATCTCACATTTCAATTTAACAGCAATTACCGAGAAATCTACAACTGAAATACAACCAGACCTTAGGTACCATTTTCATTCAAGGTTCAGAGGGTGAAAATCAGTCCTTCTCAGGGCTAAAGAAAGGAAGAGATTCATAGTTCCTAACTTTCAGATATGTAGAAGTCAGTTGTCTGAGTTATTTATTTTGTGTTCTCCTTTATAATCAATGGAAAGAAGCAGGTAATTCCAAAGAAAAATTCATCTTCTTCTAAAGGCATTTCTTCTTCTTCACGTGAAGGCATTTCAGGTGCACCTGTTTCTCCTGCTACCTCTGATTTAAGGGTAGTCACAGTTGACTAACTGAGATGAATAATTTTTAGATGTCTAAAGTTAAGTGAGATGAATCCCACCCAGTAAGAGTACACATCTTTTTCTCCTGTTTCATCTCTGCTTCAAGGACCTAATGGTAATGTGTCCCTTGGACAGAACTGATGTGTGAGAGTGACTCAGTTGGTATGTGAGAGTGACTCTGTGTGTGTGTGTGTGTGTGTGTTTGAAATGGGAATACTCTTTTGAGTCACAGAATCACAGAATTCTTAGGACTGGAAGGGAGCTCTGGGGATCCATCCTCCAGTCCAACCCTCAGCCAAGGCAGGTCACATGGGAACACCTCCAGGTGGGTTTTGAATGTATCTAGAGAGGGAACGCTAGAGAGAAAACTGCATGACCTCCCTGGGTTCCAGGGCTCTGCCACACTCAATGTAAAGAAGTTCCTCCTCATGTTGAGGTGGAATTTCCTGTGTTTAATTTATGGCCACTGCATCTCATCCTTTCACTAGGCACCATTAAACCGGTCTGATTCCCTCAGGCTTTCCTCATAGGAGATGCTCCAGACTCCTTTTCATGCTTGGGTCTTCTGCTGGATCCTCTCCAGTGGCTCCTTGTCTTCCTTGTACAGAGGAGCCCAGAACTGGACACAGCACTCCAGATGTGGCCTTACTGGGGCCAGTAGAGGGGCAGGATCCTCTTCCTCCACCTGCTGGCCACATGTTTCTCCAGGATACCACTGGCCCTCCTGGCCACAAGGGCACTGCCAGCTCACGGTCATCTTGTCATCCACCAAGACTACCAAATCCTTCTCTGCAGAGCTGCCCTGTAGGACGTCAGCCCCCAACATGTACTGTTATTAGGGGTAATCCCTCCCCAGGTTCAGGACCCAACACTTGCCCATGTTGAACCTCATTAAGTTTCTCTCTGCCCAACTCTCCAGCCCAAGGTCCTGCCCAGTGGCAGCACAGCCTTCAGGTGTATCAGTCACTTCCCACAGTTTCATATCACCAGCATGAAACATTTCAATTTCATGAAATTTTCATAGAACATCAGCTCTTAAAACATTTGTGTGGATATATCTTCCCTCTCCTTCTCACATTGTCAAGGCATCAGCTCTTCCAACCTTATCCCACTACTTCCTTAATGGGCTCACCATCTCCACAAAGCCTTTGTTTCTCATCCAATAGGACAACCAGTGAGCAGGGTAAGAGTGGATTCAAGAGCAGGAGATGAAGGTGCTGGACCACACAAAACATCCAGTGTGAAAGGGAAGAACTGCTTTTTCAGTCGTGAAAGCTGAGAAGAAACACTTACTGTGGGAGGAAGGTTGTAAACCTGAGCACAGAGCGTGCAGGACAAAACCAGGCTGCCCTTTGAGGGTTGTCAGACACATCCACATGTAAGTGGAGTGAAATTGGAGAGTTCTTCTCTACTTAGACTTTTTCAGATGTACATGAGTTTTCAAAACACAGGTTTTAGAAGAACCCAACGACTAATGGCAGCAAATATGCATAAAGAATGTATTAATTATTTTTTCCACATTTAATGGATATATCTTAATACTGCATCTTAAAGAGATATGAAAATGGGAATCAACCATAAACCTTGTACTGTCAAAGATACACCATTCTCACGTTCATTAAACAATCAGAATAATTTGGTCAGTTTGATTTCAAATTTGGTGTACTAAAAAAGAAATTGTAATTGCAGCTATTTTGATTCCAAAAGATGGAATTTACAGAATGAAAGCATATGATTAATTCCTTTTCTTTGCTGTTTTCATAGGAACACTAATTCCCTATTAATGTTTTTAATAAAATATAAAATCACTATTATTATAAAGACATTATCATTATGCCAATAGTACTATAAAATAATCACATCCCTGATATGTATGTTAAATAAGCCTGGTGGGAAAAGAAATGGAGACCGAATTGCTGCCATATGTCAAAGGAAATTACCTGGGTGACCTTGTAGGAATGGCTAAGATCGTGTTCCAGACCTAGTGACTTACTGAGTAATAGGGCTGAATTTAGGATATTATTAATACAGGTTTTAATAAACTTGCCTGACCATAGTCAATTTACTCTTTCAAGTAAATTTCGACTCTTTCAAAAAAAAAATTTCCATAATTACGAAAGCTCATAGGCCTTAGGGCTTAAAAATTACCTCTTGTTTGTTTTCAGTGAAAAACAGTAGAGTCAGGGAATCAATTTAAATCAATATTTTCAGTAGAATTGAATAAAGAATTTACCAGAATGTATTCCCATTCTTGGTTTTTTATGTCTGGGGCACTAACTGCCCTTGCAGATATGCAAACATGCCTCCTCATAACTTTAGCAAGGACTGCCAGTCAAGTCCAAGTTGACTGTAAGGAGTCCAGCAACGACAACAGGAGTCCTATATTGCACAAACTCTTTACCAAGGCCTTAATTTTGACAAGGCACTGAGCAACTTCCAAAAAAAATCCCCAGACTTTAGTGTCCTTTTTCCATGCTAACCCTTCCACAGCATTTGCACTGTACCTTTCAGCATTCAGACCAAAAGCCTTTTTTCTGTTAGATGCTATGTCTCCTAAATTTATGTAGGGCTCACTGAAAGCAGCAGAATAGGAAGCAGAAAGGGGGGCTGGAGCGGGGGGGGAACAAACACCTGTCCCAGTCTTCAACAAAAATATGTCCTGTCCTTAAAGTTGTACTCTTTTGTGTCGTCATCTTCTTTTAATGGTTTGCTACTGCATCCTCAGATAAGCTGTGAACACGGGAAAAGAAGGTGTTCACCTAATTGAAGTTATGTTCAGTATTTAAAAAAAATTGCATTGTCCAGTGCTGAGAAATAACTAAAAATATTCAACTTAATTACTCAGTATTCAAAAATGTCCTTTGAATGATGACAGTGCTCCAAGGCCTTGAGTTTAGGCCATTAAAGCTCTCTTTCTGCCCAGCTACCCAATGAATGCTTTAGGGAGATTGCTATTTTTACTGATTAGCAAACCCCTGTAATCTATTTCAGAGTACAAGTGACATCTTTCTTTGGGTATCCAGGACCCACGACCTCAGGGAGATGTGTTGTGTCACAGGCTTGACTGATAGAAAGGCAGACTCTAATTGGAACTACTCAGTGCAGCTGAAGAATTGAGCAACTCCCTGTTATTCCATTTAATGGTCCTTTTGCATTTACAAATCATTTATCAGAATCATACCCAAATGAAAAATTGTAATAATAGCAAAGATATTTGGCACAATATGTTTGGCTTGTTATCCCAAGCCTTTGTATGGAGGCATTGAAGTACAAGGGATGATTTCATACACTAGAGCGGGTGCAAAAGGGGAATCATTCTTAATTTCTGGCTGGCTTCCCAGCTTTCTCCTGGTCCTCTTCTACCGGAATCTGTCACAGTGCTTTCTGTCACAGTTGTAAAATACTTTCGGAGAAACATAAAGTTTTTATGAGAAGAATGATAAAAGAGATGACTTGTTCAGGGGTTGGGGGTTAATATTTGTACTCGCGGGCTGATTCAAGAATTAAAAATAAAAAGAGGGGGGAGGAAAGTCAAAGTCCTTTATTTCCCCTTGTAGTTATACAGAAGACAAAACATCTGCTCAAGATCTCATATAGAAAAGTGAAGACACTGGGCTGTAGTCACATGATTCTGAACATATGTGTTTATTGGTGGATAGACTCCATTTGTCATGATTTCCATTTTAAAATTTTAAACAGGAAGAAGGATGGGCAGAAGGACAGAAGGATGGAAGGATGAAAGATGAAAGAAAGGACAAAAGAAAAAAGGACAAAAAAAAGAACAAAAGAAAGGATGAAAGAATGAAAGAAAATATGAAAGAAAGAAAATGGATGGAAGGAGAGAAGGATGGAAAAGAAGGAAAGAAAAAAAAAGAAAAGAAAAAAAGAAAAGAAAAAAAAGAAAAGAAAAAAAGAAAAGAAAAGAAAAGAAAAGAAAAGAAAAGAAAAGAAAAGAAAAGAAAAGAAAAGAAAAGAAAAGAAAAGAAAAGAAAAGAAAAGAAAAGAAAAGAAAAGAAAAGAAAAGAAAAGAAAAGAAAAGAAAAGAAAAGAAAAGAAAAGAAAAGAAAAGAAAAGAAAAGAAAAGAAAAGAAAAGAAAAGAAAAGAAAAGAAAAGAAAAGAAAAAGAAAAAGAAAAGAAATCTACCATGTTTAAAATCATAATGTATTTAATTTCAAATTCAGATGCTGGTGATAAGAGATCTCCTAACCCTTGAAGATAGCTGGATATATCAGCTCATGCTTTCTGGCTTAATTCACACAGCAGCCTATACAGAATGACTTATTCTTTTTTAACAAACAGGACTGTCTGAGACAGAATACTTTTCCTCCATGTGTTTGCCCTTTTCGTATAATATTTACTTAGAGCCACCTAATGGGAAATGTCATTGAGGTTTTGAGTATCTTCTGAAGAATAAGAACATTAAGATACTAAAACTGCATGCTGTCAAAAGCTATCTTAAGTGGACTGATTCATCAAATAATACACTAAGTAGAATTGAATTTAGAGGACTTTTATGCTACAGTGAATGAGGAAAGACTCTAATACCTGGGATACACTTGGCTTTTTTTTTTTTTTTTTTTTTTTTTTTTTTTTTTTTTTTTGGGAAGGACAGTCTCCTAGTTCTTGAAGTTTATTAAAGCTTTAAGCTGTCAGGTTATTACTGTCAGTTTCAAGAAAGGAAAGAGCTACTGATGTAAAATTAATTTATGGAATAGAATTGTTTTGCCCCAGGGGAATAACATCACCATTTAATTTAATTTCCCCATCATATTGTCTCATTTGCAGAGGAAAAAAAATAACTTTCCTTTTTAACAGAGCAAAGTATGTTATGCTGAATGTCCTTACAGTGAATTGTCCTTACAGTTTTTTCCTGTTCTAGATTATCAGTTGTCATAAGAATATTTCAGACTCCCTGTGGCTTCTACTTACTGTATTTTTTGAAGACAATGAATTGTAAAAGTCTCTCAGAGGTCTAGTTCTGAATCTTTTGGCTAATAGAGGTGTTTCAGTTGACACATTTTGACTTAGATCAAGCCAAAAGTGACGAGAAAATAGAAAAAAAAAATGTATTAAGTATTAGAAAATACAGTTTGGCCATTTACCAGTCTGTCCAGGATGCCTTCAGCATCCCAGGCAACCCGACCTTGTTCCTCTGTAATGAAATTAGCAGACCCAGGTGGGAGATAGCTGCTGAACAGTTCAGTGGGATGGATTTATTTATCACAATTTTAGAGCTACTCTGTCAAATCAGTTCATTGCCAGGTCCAGCCTCAGTGGAGCAAGAGGGCTTATAGTTACAATCTTTCTACCACCCATTTGGTCAAACCATTGCCTCACATCTTTTATGCAATTATACTGTATGCATCTCTTTAGAAGGCAGAAAATTGTTGCTGTCCTTACTCCGTTATTGAAAGAAAAATGCTAACTGCCCCTATGAAAACTAAAACTGGAAATAATTTAGAGCTGATTTTGGTTCAAAGCTAAGCATTGTTCCAGTCTTCTCAGTTTCTTTCTTTTTTCTGAACGTATCACTGTACCTTGCATGAATTACTAACAGCAGAACACAATGGCCATGATGTTTTACTGTCTCTTCAATAGTTACAATTCCCAGAGGAAGGAAAATGTCACAGAAAGGGAGGTTTGCAATATAATCCTGTGTACATTGTGAACCTGACATGTTTTGTTATAAGAGTTGATAATCTTGCTCTGGCACGTGACCCACACAAACTTCAAAGCTGGAAGGGCCGGCTGTGGGAAAAGCCTTTGCCATGGATCCAAAGGGCCAAACAGCCGAAGGTACCTGCTGCTGCTGCTGCTCTGAGCTGCACGCCTGCAGAGGGCTGCAGCAAAGCTGAGGTGAAGCACCAAGAGCCAAGATGAATTAACCAAAGCCTTAGCACTTGGACTTTAGCAGAATTCAGTCATGGAACAGTCAAAAGCCAAAACACAGGCTGAGAAGACTAATTGTACAGATTTTGTGTGCCTAATATCTGCAGATTCAAAGGTACCCATGAGAGAACTCGCTGGCCTGCAAAAAGTATGGGGTGGGAGAGGGAAGGGTCGCTGTGCTCTGTAATGTTTCTTGCCATACCTCCTTAAACTATAGCTTAGATTGGAGGAGAGATAAGCTAAGGGGAGTTAACACCTGGGAGATACCCTTGTCTGGGTCAGGGAAGTTGAGAGCAAACAAAGAAGTCCCTTTGGGAGTCTGGTTGCCTATTACAAAGGCAACCTCACTACCTTTCAGTGATGGTGATAACAAGCAGAGGTCAACCTCTCTCTGAAAGTGTCTGCCAAAGGAAAGATCTCTCTTCCTGGAAAGAAAAAATAATAAAAAGCTTTAGAAATCTTTAGGGCAAAAGAGAACCAGCCCTTGGTATTTAAGTTACTGCTTTTTGTTAGCTCTCTGTTTTGGTTATTTTAAATAATGAGCAAAAAGACAGAAATTAAAGTCTGTCAATATAATTATTCTTTTTTTCAAAATCCATCCCAAACAACAGAGATTTTTTGAGAAACTTTGCTTTGTTTTGTGGTTGGGGGTATTTTAACACCAAACCTCTGGTGTTTTTTAATGGTAGAACTGGAGTTCAAGTACTCTCTATCTGATGTTATTGGAGATGACCTAAATTTTTTCCAGGTCACACAAACAGGAACTATTACCAGTGAATTCCTTCCTTTCTTTAAGCTGCTTCTTTGTTTTGACAGTGCTCTATTATTTACTAAAGAAAATCAAACTTCTCTGAGTCCCCAGAGAGGAAAATTGGGAGCAATGACTTCCATTGCAGTGGGGAAAGTTACTGTGCACTGCTGAGACCTTGGCTGCCCGGTTGGACCTCTACCAGCCCTGATTGCTTGTGTGTGGAAGCTTTTCCCTAAGCAGCATCCATGGAATGGCATCCATCTTGTCTGACATCAGGTAAAATCTGACAATAGCAGTTTCAGAAGCATCTAAATAAATTCCAGTGCAGATTCTGAGCAGTGCCTGAGGACAAAGATAAAGGATCAGAATCTGTGGGTTGGGATTATTTGTATATTATTTGACTGAACACAGAACAAGTGCACTTCACACCCGACAGTAGGGTACAGTGTATTGAACAGCTTGTCACTTTTATCTCAGGAATAGCAAGGAGATTCAGGGAACTACAGGCTGCTTACCTCAATCCTGGGCAAGGTGAAACAGCAACTAATCCTGGGAAGTGTTTCTAGGCACACAAAGGACAAGAAGGTGATTGGAAGTAGTTAGCATAGATTTACAACTAATTGCTGGCTTGGTGCAGCAGAAAAGAATAAATTATATCATCTGTTTTGACTTCAGCAAGGTTTTTGACACTGTCTCCAAAAACATCCTCATGGACAAACTGATGAAGCATGATCCAGAAAAGCTGACAGTGAGATAGAAAGAAAGCTGGCTGAACCTCTGAGGCTTGTGATCAGCAAGGCTCAGGGCAGTGGTCCTTCCCATTTACTGAGTCCCAAGAAGACACATATGGAGGGCTGTGTCTGGGTCTGGGCTTCCCAGTACAAAGGAGACAAGGTCATACCAGAGCATATCCAGGGATGGGCCAAAGAAGTGTTGAAGGAATAGGAGCATTTGGAGAGACAGAGAGATGGACTTGTTCAGCATGGAGAAGTCTCAGGGGGATCTGATCAATATGTACAAATATCTGATGGGAAGATATAAGAAGGCAAAGCCACACTCTCAGTGGTATACAGTGACAGAAGAGTCAGTGGGCACAGGTTGAAAGACAGGAAAATCCATGTAAACAAAAATATATGAAGATTGTGAGGGTAACCGAGCACAGAAACCGGCTGGCCAGAGGGTGTATACCCTCTATCCCAAGAAACATTAAAAATCTGACAGAACAGAGCTCTGGACAATCAGAAATGCAGAGATCTCTTCCCATCTCAGACAATTTGTTAATTTCTTAGCATTATAAGTAAATGCAACTGGTGAAACTTATATGGCTGCCTTTCAAGTGATATTGACAGTACAGTATCAATGACAGGGTTTATTTTATTCCTGTTGCAGTCTGGAACGTCTCTTTATAGGTACCAAAAATAATGGGAGATATTGAACAGCTCTTGCCAGTGTGAAAACACAACCTTCTCCACTGACATCTTAGGTTTCCCAAGCATCTTTTTCTATGATGTACAGCTGCATGTTGTATAACCTTCTGTCTGCCCTCTCATGTATGGTGGATGCTTCTTCTGGTAAGAGTTACCCTTTGTACACACATGGGCATCTTGTGTCTATGGAAGCATCCATTGTGTCTAAGTGGTTTGAATACAGAATGTGCTTCAAGAAGCAAGGGTACAGTGAAGAGAAATCAGTGCATTTTCTATTCAGGGAGAAAGCAGAGCTGTGTCACCTGTACAGCAAAATAAACTTTTCAACAACCTTTTCAGCAATTAGCATCTGAAATAGGAAGGAGCAAAGCTCCAAAGCACTACAAGTGAAAGTATCTCCCAGAAATATACTTGAGGGAGAGGAGAAAAAAAAAAAAAAAGAAGCAAATCAGTATCTTGAACTTATATATATATCAAAGTTCAATATTTAACACAATGGCAGTTGGGGGGAAGGGGAGGGAGAGAGGAGCTAATGCAACATACTTCTAAAATTAAGCTGAAAATTTTAGAGGTATAGCTCACGGAAGTTCATACCTTTTTGAAGACATCAGAGAAAATTATCTCCAAAAGTGCAGTGGGGCTAGTTACTGCTGTGGGGCTGGTTATTGCTGACATGAAATTATTCTTGAGCAGCACTAAGAGCTTTAGTTTAAAATTTCATTGTGTTTGAATGGATAACTAAAGCTTCAGAGAAACTGGGCTCAAGTAAATGGTGAGGTTCCCAGCTGTGTTCACTGGCTGATCACCAGCGTCGGAAAGAAGAGAGAGATCACCATTTGTACATTTCAGTAAATTGCATAATGTCAAATTGTCCTGATCTTATCCCAAAAGAAAGATGTCAAAGGGAGCTGGAGTGGGGTTTTTATCATGGTATCTAGTTTAAGAAGTAAAGATATGATTCATTCTGAACAGAAAGGTTGAGGAAAAGTAATGCATAATGCATTTAATATGGAGGTTGTTAGCCCACTGAGGTGATGTTGGCCATATACACTAATAAAATTATGTATACACCTTGCCCAGTTGTGTGGAGTGAAATTTCTTCCGGAAGTATTATCACATGTGACTACATGCTGCAAGGTAAACTTCTGTAAAATCTTCAGATTGCAAAGACAAAAGGCTTTTGTCTTTGCATTCCCTAGCATGCAGAGTTCTGCTCACTGGTGGTGTTCACTATTTCATTTTTGTTTACTTATTATTTTTCAGCCAAGGTAGAGGTACTCGAACTTTGAATAGAGGTCCTTTATTTTTTGCCCTAATATAAACAAGTAGACGAAACTACTTTCTGTGCAGCTATTTTAAAACTAGCAGGGATGTTAGTGCAACTCACTGCATGAGAGACATCTTTTTTACTTAGCTGGGTAAGAGCCGGATTAGGCAGGAATTTTTATAGAAGTAAATATCCAGAAGAAGTTCAGTGTTTTTCTCTTTGTCTGTTATTCTGGTTCATCTTTTTCATTCCTGGAAGAATGACCAGATTTTCTTGGCAACACTAGTTTAGCACTGTAATGTAACCAGTAAAATTTTCTCTGCTATTTCTCCATTTTTCTAATTCACTAATCAGTGATAACAAAATTATTACACTACTTTCAAATTTTCTCTAAAGAAAATAACTGTCAGGGGACTGATCTGGATTTCTAGTTGAAACTGGATAAACTGGGTTTCATTTTTCTATGATTGAAAATACAAATGATAGTGTATATCAAGTTAGTTTTCTTCACCCAATAAAACTTAGATGTACCTTTGAACCAGACAGGAAAGAACTGAACCATTTCTATTTCTCAAGCAAAGTCAGTTTTATTTTTCTACTTAATAAAAAAAATTAAAATAAATAAATAAATAAATAAATAAATAAATAAATAAATAAATAAATAAGAACATGGTGGATTTTTTCCACTTCTTAGTCTGGGAAGCAAAATACAGTAAAAAACAGTCAGCAAGGAACCCCACCACATCAAATTTTCACACATCATTGCAACACAGCCAAGCAGTGATAATCACCTTAATCAGAACTAGCCTGTGACACCTTGGATCTCCACATCTTCTAGCTCTGCACCCCTCTGCATGTGTCTGAACTCACAATGTTACAGGGGTAAGGGTAAACTTATTACAGAAAAGGGATGGCTGAAGGACTGGAAAGCAATATTTTGCTCAACTTGCACTCCCACTTGCAGATGTAACTTGTCTGCAAATAGTCTCTCAGTTAAGAATAGTTTAGCTTTAGAAGCCTGGAGCGCTCTCGTGCTAAACCCAGCATGGCATACACAGAACAATACCCCATCCTAACAAGATATGAACCTGTAAAGCTCTTTGACATGCTTATGGGTCTAAAGCAAGTTTTATTGATGATAACAGTCTCCTTTGGCCGAAATGATAATAATATTTGTGTGTTTATATATACATCTGTGTGAACTATTAAAAAAAATACTATAATGACAGTAAATATGCTCTCTCAGGCAAGATATTCTTTGGGGGTTTTAAAAATTTCCAGCTTGGATCTTGTAATTATTATCAAACGATTGAGGAGCCAGTAGTTTCCAAAGGTGAGAATTGTGAGCATTTGACAACCAGTTCGATTTTTACTAAGAAATTAACAAAGAATCCCTTTCAGAGTCTGGATCGGGTACTGCACCTTGGCAAATATAAAATCCCAGAAAAAAAATAGCCACCCTCTCTGTGTCAAATGTTTTTCACATATTTCTTGCTTTATTCAAATGTATTATTATTTCAGTACCTAGGGGATTGAATTACTGCACTAATTTTTTTCTTAATTTGTATATATTTGATATAGTATCTATTTTTAATTATCACAAGTCTTATTTAATTTTGACTTCATTAAAAGTTACATATGGAATTATACATATCTCTTCCACATGTGAGAAGATGCAATATTCCGTTAGCTGGAAGTAGTCAATTAAAATGTTCAGCACATAAACAGAAAAATGTTTTCCCTTATCAAAGATAATACAGAAGAAGAATGGTCTTGTGGTTAAAATGTTCAGTGCATAAATATAGACCTTTGTTTCCCAACAAATATAATAGAGAAACCTTATTATTAAACAGAGGGAGGTAAACCATTGCAGCTCCCTTCCTGTCTCTGCTAGAAACTTGTATTGTGGCTTGTGGCAAGTTACGTGCAGAATATTTTCAAGCAGAGGTGATATAGGTGCCATGCTGGGAATAAGAGTGCTATGATTTTCTAGAAAGAGCAGAGTATGAAGAAATTTCCAACCCTGCTCTGCTGGATTTCTGAGCACTCACTGCTGTGTTGGTGCACTGGTGTCACCTGTACGGCAGATCAGGTCCCTTGTTGATAGGTGTACATATTCCTTCACATTGCTTAGGACCTCAAAGTGCTGAGGGAACTGGGCTTGGACTTTGTAGGTCCTTGCTACAAAAAAAGAAATTCTGTCAATAATTGCTGAGTTAATGGCCTCACACAACAGTAATTTATTATTGCCTAACTGCAATAACCTTGCTCCTTCTCTTTGTTCCCCAAGGAGCCCTTGCCTTCAACACACACGTGCACACAGCTGTCTCTCCTGTCCCAAGGCACCTGCAAGGTACTTCAGCACCCTCCCTCCTGCCTGGTCAGAAGCAGCATGTGCTACTCCTGGATCCCAGATTTGAGGGGCAGAAGGACATATGGGACAGCAACAGCTGAGCCTGGTTGTCTGCATCCTTACTGCCTCTGTTGCCCCCAGAACTCATGGGCATTTAAAATCTTGTAGAGTAACTGAGGACAGACAGACAGGTACACACTATCATTTTTCAGTCTCTATCCACAGATGGGATTGCACTTACTCGAAGTGTTGCTGGTCTGGAATTAGTTGTACAGACTTCCAAACACAAGTATAGGTGTCTCCAGGGCCGAACTCCTTCTCACTGTGTTTCTCAGTCAAGTGAAGCAAGAATAAAGAAAAAAAAAAAAAGTTAAACAGAGAACTTGGATGCCCTTCTGTTTCTTAAAACTGGAATTTAAGTAAGGCATCAGCAATGAGGTGATCAAATGTTCAAACAAAGTGGATTTTTTTCCTCATGTAGAAGCTACCTTCAACTTTTTAGAAAAATGTACTTCCAGGTAGGTACAGAAGGCAAAAAGATACCTTGAGGTCAGCTTGATGGCCTGTAATCACAAGCAGAGGTTTTTGAAAGTAATCTTTCATTGACGTGGTTCAGTCAAACTTCAGGCACTCAGATCCTTTACTGATCTAGTGACAGGCTCCTGCCAGTAGCTCTTGGCTGCCCAGGGTGGTACAGCAATGTTGTACCCAGACTTGTCTCACCCCAAAGGTGACATTGCCAGCATTAGGTGTTTACAAGAGATTCCTTCATGGAGAGAGATCGGTGTCAGGCTGTCTGCAGGTTCATGTGCTGCATATTGTGCAGTGGAACTCAAACTTTTGCAAGCACAATGACTTGAAATTTAGATGCTTTTGATGAAAATGAACCAGAGCATCAAGAGAATAGAACACTATATCTTAACTATTACTTCAAAACTTGTTTTATACTAATTTTTTGCCATCATGACAGAAAACATTCTGAAAAATGTTTGACAGGACCAAAATTTTTCAAGAATTTACACTGAATTCAAAAAGCAATTTTTACAAAAGGAAAAAGCCCTTTATACTTTTTCTAGATCTGCTGAAAGATTTTATCTTTTTCGTAGAAATATGTTTCAGCTACTCCTTTTGGAATAGCATTTAGCATTTCAAAGTTGACCTTAGAAAAGAAGGGAATAAAACAAACTAACAAACAAATAAGGACAAAGGACTTCAAAACTGAGAAACATGTCAAAATATTGAATTTTAGATCAGATGACATTTTTGGACAAGTCTCAAATTACTCTTTAATTTCCCCAAAGGAAATTTGGTTTGGTTTGTTCATACTAAATGGTTTTTCGTTCTGTTCTTTGCCAGTTTCATAAGACAAAATATTTTTTCTTTTCAAGTTAATTGTGTTCCTTTTTGACAAGAGAAAGAGGGATTTTAAGAAATTTTCTTTGATAGGAAACAAAGATCTCCATCTGGTGTGGTTTCACATTGATTTCTCTGCCTTTACAATGACCAAAAGCTTTTAAACTTGCTAATTAACAATTGTAAAAGTCTTCTTATCTATTGCTGCCATTTATCTAGGATAAAGCTAACTTTTTTGATAGTGATCAAGTTTAGGATGGAGATTAATTACCTGATTTTTAAACATGTTCAACCTTCTACCTCTTCCCATGTTACTGATTGAAATTACTGTAAGAAATACTGCATGTTCACACTAGCAGATTAAGATGTGTTGAACACAGTTTTTCCCTACTCTTTGAGTGCACTTTCCAGTAAAACCAAGCAACTGGCAATTTTTATAACCTCACTGGGCACAAGCAGAAACATTGCAAAAGAACAGCGTTAGAGATCTTTTTCCAGAACAGCTTCCATTCTACATTCACCATTGTGGTTTATCCCTAAAGCCATGTTTGCCTTACATATATTGTATAATCTATCCTATAAACTGTACCTCATGGGCTATCCCTGCTTTAATATCACTCTTACATGGCATTGCCTGATCCATGCTGCTGAAGATTAACTTTGAAAAGATTTTGGAGAAGACGCCAGGATTACCTGACTGCAAAAATAGCTCTGTTAGCTACATTTCAAATAATACATAAATGCACTCCAAGGTTACTGCTCTGATCACTTCATTAGCCAGAAACATGTGACTTTTGTTACTTTAATGCAAAGTACTGTATAATTGTTCCCTTCTTCTCTCCAAGGCCCAAATAGTCTGTCATCTGTCACAGAAATTTACAAAGATTTAGTGAGTTCTCTCAAAGGTGTAACTAGTTATTGCAAAGAGTTTGCCATACACAACTAATATGGTGTAGTCACCAAAAGGTGTCTTAAGTTGAAAAAAGAAATTCCTTGTTAACACTGGATGGAACTGTCATTTTGTCAGCTTGATGAATCAAAACTTCAGATCTAACAAAATATGGATTTAGTTACTTTTTCACAGAGTCTGATGTATTCTTTCCCAATATTGAAACAGTAAATGGAGCACAGTGTTATAATTCATTCTATTAAATAAGAACTAATTAAAGAATAAATTCCATGTCATATACAGTGTTCTTGGTACAATCTTAATCTATAAATACCAGCAACTGAGCTGTGTTAAGTTAGGAGGATGTTTGAAGCATGAGCTGGATGAAGGAGGCATTCTTTTCAGAGAGTAGCTGCATTTTTTGCAACCCTTTGGTATTAATTTGCCTTTTTTTCCTTTTCAGGACATTTTATTGTCTGTAGTGTATTTCAAATCTCAGAACTACAGAAAAGCTATGAATTTTTTTCATACCCTGGTGTGTTTTTTGGGTTTTGGGGTTTTTTTTTTCTGGTTTTTGTTTGTTTGTTTGTTTGGGGTTTGTTTGATTGGTTGGTTGGTTTTTTTGAGGAAAACACAAACTTCCTCATTCAAGTTGTATGTCTGAATAAGAAAATTTTTCTTTCCTTTTTTTTTTTTTTTTTAAGAATAAATTATGTTTAAACAGAAAGGTAAATTCTCTTAGAGGACCTTGCAGCGGTCAATGCCTTCATTTTTTTTTCCTCTGCATTCATAGCTCTCACCACTGCTAGTGATTGAAGGTCTCTGGAACTGAACAAAGCTACTCTTGTGGCATAATTCAGCTTCTAACTGACAGATGAAACTGAATGCAGAGGTTAAAGGAAGTGTCTATGAAGCATCTCACTCCCCAAGACATCCAGCTGTTTGCAAGCAGTCTGTGACACAAGGGGCAAGTACTGGATGCTCCAAAGTCTTCCTATTTATAAAGTAGGGGCATATTTTCTGTACCTCAGAGACTTCCCAAAGTATCTTACTGATAAGAGGGATGTTGTTTTCTGAAATGCCAGGAGGTTGTATTATTGTCTTCATGTCATTACAGTGGAGTCTCATTTGAGGTCACCCAGTAACTTTATTGTGGGCTGCTCATAGATATTGGTCAATAACTAGCTATTCTCCATGATCCAGCAGGGGCTTGTTATCTAGTTACAACTCAGACCGTGTTTCACTTCAGCCAGTGATGTCATGGTCAAGGAAGAATGTCACAACAGAAAATAGTGGGCTGTACCCTATGGCTTAACAACAAGTTAAGGAGTAGCAATGGATAAATATTTTTTAAAAATCAGCATTATTCACTGGTTTAAAGAAATCTTAACATTCAGAAGTGAAAAATAGAACATGCTGGAGATAGGCAAAAATCTTTTAGAGACTACAATGAAACACCCTTGTCTTTCATCAAACAGGCTCTTAGACTGGCAAATTAAGGTAGAAACTTATAAGAAGAGGTTTTAGTTTATCAGCCCTTGTGTTGTTTTCCAGGCAGAGGCATACTCCCAAAGAGCAGGCCAGGAATGGACATGGCCTGCTCATGGCCCACCCAGGTCACCCCAGGGTGATGAACTTATGCAAGAGAAGGGACAGAGACCTGAAAGTTCAGACAAAAGCAGAATGAGGGATATATATATATATATATATATTATATATATATATATATATATATATATATATGTAAATAAGAGCCATATTCTCTGTGGGATAAAAAGGACAAGCAATACCAAGTGACAAAGAGACACAGAAAAAAAGAGCATAACTGCAAGTTACAAAAAAATTGGGCTCACTTTCCTTTTCCTTATCTTTGAAGGGCTGGAACATCAATTTTAAAAGTTACAAATCCGAGTTAGGTTGACCTGTCTTTCTGTGCTTGTGATATAGTCAGATAGTCTCCACTAAGTGAGGAATATCTGGCTTATGTTAGGGCATGTGGCTAGAAATCTTCTGTGTCAGCATCTTCTGAACCAAGGAGACCCTTCTACATGTACTGTTGCCTGCTTTGATTATTTCCTAATTCTGTCTAGACTAGACTAAGGAAATGGTTGGTGTACAAGGTCATGTAACACTTCAGTGACTGGCTACAGAGAAAGAAAGGGAAAAGCTCAGTTTAAACCTGGGATTCTGTCACATAGTAATTAAAAAAGAGAAAGAGCACAATGCAGATGGGGGGAAGTTGATGAAGGCGGGAGAAAATATGATATGGAGCCCACTTTCTTATCAGTAAGGGATTACAAAAGAGCACTTGAACAGATTGTTTAACTTGTCCGTAAATTATCCATTGGATATTTAAAATATTCTAGGAATGTCTCATAATTGTATTTATAAAAAATATTGCTGACATTAATTTAATACTTAGACTTTATAACTTCCCTTCTCCTCTCTTCCCTTCCCCTTCCCCTTTGACAAAGCAGGTGCAGGTTTAAGAAAAAAGGCTAAATGAACAACTGAAGTGAAAGGATCAATATTAAGGAATTAAATTAAATTGCCCTCACAGGGGGTTTGCTCCAAATCTCACTGAAAACAACAGAAAGATTTCCACCCACTTCAGTGGGGTTTTGATGAGACCCAGGGGACGCAGCCAGAGAGGGCCCCATCAGTGTTTTGCTGACTTAGAGCTCTTTGAGTGACTTTCTGTTTTTTCCTTTTCCAAGAGAACCCTCTTTGTTCTGGTCTCAGACTTGCAGTTTGGGTCTGCAAAAAGTCTCTGTGCCTGGAAACATTCCTAGTGATCAAATACTCTTCAAATCTTCCCAGTACTACTGGATGAACAGTGCAAAAAGGCTTCTTAATCACCTTCCCTCTTTTCGTGCATCCTGGTCTGTTCTAGCCCAAACAAAGTTCCCCTGTTTATGCAAAATATTAGTGGCTTTATTTTTATTAAGGGCATGCTTTATTAATCTTAATAAATCAGTTTGTCACTTGCTTTCTGACTGCTTCTCAAGTAAAACGGGGATTGACTGTGCAGTAACACTGTTTATGTCATGCCTCAATAGTTTAAGGTGGGCTTTGAGTAGTTTTATTGCTTTTGTTTATATAGGTAAACCCAATCTGTGCATTTGAAATGATTGATGAAGTGCAGTCCCACTTGGAGTGTTTGTCATCATTCATGTGCTGAAGTGACATTTCTTTATGTATTTTGGCATAAACATATGCAACTACTGGCAAAGCATTTGACCCTGGAGTCTGACTATTTGTCATTCTAATCTTTTTTTTTTTCCTACCCCAAAGTCAGGCAAGTTACTGTATATTCCATCTGAATTCATGTTGCTAATTATTCAAGAGATAGCAAGAGTCCTGTGGCTGGAACTGAGTAAGTTGCTGAATGTGCATTCTTCTCTTCACAAGTTAGGTACTTTGCTGCAATATAAATAAAGTTGGGATGTGTGTAAATGTCAAGAGCATCATCCATATCAAGCTGCAGTATCTTTTCAGTAAAATCTGAAGCCCATGCTTTGTCAATAGAATAAGGCAAAAACACTTTGCAAAGGGCTTAGCAAATCAAATGTGAGCAGAGATTAAGTAAAATATGTTAAATATATCTTGGGATATAATTTTCCAATAACACAGTTACAATGAAAAGCAAGTAACCAATAATTCACATTATGTGAACAGAGATAAATGGATGGTGCATTAACCTCCAGGCTCAGGGTTCAGACTGTGTGCTGTCTTGTTGGAGAAGAGTTGATTATTTATTGGGGAAAATGTCAAAAAAAAATTAAACTGTAAAGTAATTTTCCCTGGAAAGAAATCACACATCATTTATAAAATATATCAACTTTTTTTGAGGAGTCAAAAAAAAATGTGATACCTCCTCAAAACTTACCTGTTGGGTCTGAATATAGCATTTGTGTCTACAATAACTGAGATAGATTTAGATATTTGGACAGAGAAAGCAAATTATAATATGATTGATAGAGAATCTATCCAAATCCTTATATCAAGGAATATGTGTCCTGAAATGACATGTTTAAATGGCTTTAATTTTAAAGCTGGATATCATTTTCTAAATTTGCACTAACATGATATGAGATTGTCTTTTTTTGGAAAGTAGTATTAGTATGAATTCTGCTGGGTTTGCTCCAGGTTTCTCCACATTTATATGCAAGGAAGCACCATACAAATTCTTCAGAAATACAGTGCATTGATGAAAGTTTAATTCTTGGTTTCAAACATTCACACGGAAGGACACAAGTCAGATGGGACTGAGGCAGGACGCCCAGCTGCCCATGAGATGACACAAGAGGAGCAGTTGAGTCTGGATCTAGAAGATGGTTGTCTCCAGAGCAGCTGAGGAGCTCTCCATTTTCCACTGACAGGACTGGTGAAGGGTCAGTTCATTTGCCTGTGGAAAATAATTTCCCTTTCTTTGGCTTCTTCCTCAGTCTCCAGCTGGGAGGAAGCTGCAGTACTTTTGTGCAGAAAGGTACTAAAAAGGAATTGAGATCCAGTCCTGAAATGAGTTCCACGCTCATATGAGGGGTGGAGGGGGAAAACCAAACCCATCAAAGTAAAGTATCTTACTTTGCCATTTGTCTTTCAATTCAATTAGGCCACAAATTCAAATTCTACTAATAAATGGACCAGCAACAAAATCTCTGTTAAAATTGTAAAATATTGTATGTTATAGGTACCAATACCTGGTTACATAACCCCTGCTTTAAAATACACTATTTAAGGTATTTTTATCATATTTTCCAAAAGTTTCTGAAAGACACAAAAGCTGTGTATTTAGAGATACATCCATTCTCCATGCTCTGAGATGAATAACCATGGCCATTTGCATTTTCTTTCCCTTCTCCTTTTTGCTTTTATCTATACAAAGATAGCTTTATATCTTTTTTTTTTTTCCTATTAGACTAGTCAAGGATTTTGATTTCCTCATAGTTGTTCTATTAAGATTTTATTATTTCACTCATAATGTTAAATAGAATCTATTTTGGGTATTTTTTGAGTATCAAAAAAAACAAACAAAGGTTGCCATCATGTTCACAGAAATACTTTTATTCTCCTTCTTCCTCTCAAAATAACCCTGGCATAAAAAGGGAGAAAAGATGTGAAATGGTTTGGATTTTTTCATGGGGAATACTTGCCCTTTCGATGATGATATATTTCTTTGTACTTTTTGTTATAGGAAATGACATATAGTTGGAAAAATCTCTGAGAAATGCTTTTCATTATCAAATCATTCTATGCAGTAAATGTATCATGTCACTGCTAAAACCCATGGTAAAAACTAAACTGTTTCTATAAAGGAAGACTGGCAAACAATATCCTGCAGGTGCACTGTGTCTTACCTCTGGCTTCTTTTTTTTTTTTTTCTGAAAGAGAGCTCAAGTAAATGATGCATCAAAATATTTGTGGGCTGAGGAGAAAATAGGGGGTTACTTGTCAGGCTTGTCTCTGTTTCTGCCTGGCTTTTTTTCCAAGTCTGCCTCCTTCTGGGATGTGGCTGGTTTGGAATATGTGATAATAAGTTGCCTTAGATATGCAACAAGTCATGTGTAAAGCAAATACAGTACCACTTTAAGTGAAAGCCTCTCTTGATAAAAGAATATATTCCAATTACATTAATCCATTAATGGTTCATTTCCTCAGATAATTGGCTACTTATGTGTATCTTTATTTGCATCCACTAAATACATAGCCCAGAGTTACCAGTATCTGTGTAAGGCTGATGATTTCATCCTAGGTTAGCATTTACAAGCTAAGACCAGGTAAAACAACATAACTTCAGTGAATAGACTCACGAAAAAGACTAAAAAAAATAGTTCATTGATTGATTTCCTGCCTCCCAGTTACAGCTTATGGATAATTCTACTTTTCAATTTCTCTTTAGGAACAGTATATAAATAAATGGTAAAGTTTCATTTGGATACTTCATTAAAAGCACAGCCCTAAATTATAATTTGTCATTAATAGTTTCTGTTGGTGAATACATGTTTAATCTAATAATAATCACTGGTACTGTCATTCCTGTATGGAATTTTGTGCCTGAAACTACAGAAAATTCTAATTTTTAAATGATACGTTAGATTTATTCAATTTTGAGACAACAAGCTCTCAGACTTCCTATTTCAACAATAAATCACCTGGTTTATTGGAAATAAAGTAACCAATATTAGATTTATTCAGTTTTGAGACAAAAAGTGCTCACACTCCCTGCTTCAACAATAAATCATCTGGTTTGTTGGAAATAAACTACAGATCTTACCTTTCAGAAGTTATGGTAAAGTTTGACCTCAATCTCCAAGTGTTTATTTATAATCTTCAAGAATTTGTTAATATACAATTATCAGTTGCTAATCACAACACGTAGATACATTAATAATTGTTGATTGATTACCTCCTTTGACAGAAGTTAAATTATTCAAAAATGTCTGAATAAATAGCTGGGGAAAATATTTCCCTTGTTTTGAAATGCAAGAATCTTGAAATTTCCTACCCTTTTCCACTTTTTTCTGCATTTCATTTTTTACCTTTACTTTTCATCCTTTTGTCAGTGTTCTCAACCACCCCAAATGCTGATCAAACCTCCTGAAATTTTGACAGCGTCCTTCTCCTGTAGCTCTGTGAGTGTCTAGCTCCAGAATAGCAGAGATGTTATGCTCTGTCTTCTAAAAGTGCAACAAAAAAGACCAGAATGTGTTCCTTTTTCTCACACTGAATGTGGAATTGAACCTTCCCTGTTAAAATTTAAATTCTTCATTTTAAAAATGCACATTTTTTGCAGAAGATATTTTAGTATTTGGGGTTTGTCCGTTTGCACATTTACAAAAAGCAAATGATCCAAGCCCCAGAGTATTTCTACTCCCTGTGAACTTCAGGGAAAGAGTTAAAGCAAGCCATGTGACTCATTGTGTGGAGGCCACTGAGTCAGGCAATCACGGTCAACCCCGCTGGCTTTAGAAATCTGAGGAGCACCAAGTGCCCCAGTGCACAGCAGCTTCGTGTGGGAGTTCAGCTTCAGCAGCTGCTTCTCTCTTCAGGCACCAGCTTATTCTGAAGAAGGAAAGGTCTATCAAGTCATACTTTCTGCAGTGAGATAGAGTAAAGAGATGCAACATTTGATCTCAGAATTTCTGTCTGCCCAGAAAAATGGGACTTCTGATGACAATTGAATCTCTCTTCCTGAATACGGGATGTTTTTCTTGCACAGTTACATGAACCTAATAACCATATCAATCAGGGTTCTTGAAAGCAACGCAATACATTCCACTGAAGTGTCTAAGGAGACGCTGAGGTTAAGGATATGTTTGAATTTCTGGATGAATGACAAGGTTGTTTTTGTTTCGAAGTTAACTAGGAACACGAAGAAGCTGTGAAATACTAGGCAAAGTGTACTCAAAGAAGGAACTGAAGTTTGCAAAGAGAGGGAAAAATCACTTACATGGAAGACCTTATGTGTCAAGTGTGCCTGAATTCACACGTACGTAGGCAAGTCTATGTAGATTTATAACAAGGGTGGTATGAGTGCAGCAATTGCATTGGTATATTTGGAACCAAAAATACAGCAGTAGCAGGAACACTGTAAAGTTGTAGCATGTTCACGAGCCAAGGGCATAGTTCTGGTGTGCCATTGCCTTAAATCCAGTAAAAATACTGCACCCTGGGAAGAAAAGAGCTTGAAAGATGGAAACAGACAGGAAAAGAGGTAGAGAGTGCCAATTAAGGTACAGCCCCTGGCTTCATAAGGGCTTACAATGACTCTTGGATAATAAAAAGAAATTTCATTCAAAATTAACTAAATGTAGCCTTTAGCCCCAGGTTCTTCTAACTAGCCCTATGACTGCTTGAGACATTGATATTTCATGCTCATGATTTTCCCCATTATGAATATAGAGCACACATTGTTCTGGATTTTAGTTCCTTTGGCGAATTTGCTCTTCCCCTTCAAATTCCATGACCAGAAGGGATAACTCCGTCTGCATATTTTATTGAATTACTACTTAATACAGTCTCAGCCCAGGGTAAGCCTTCACAAGAATGTTGAACATTTTGAGACAAAACAATAGGGGCATTTAGACTTTAGTCTCCAAACTTTCCAACCAGCAGGTTGCCCAAGAGTTAAAGTTATTGGAGTGCTCAAGTTGTTTGCAGCTCATACTGCCTTGGTTCCCTCTTGTAGGGATAGTCAAAAATATTTCCTAAGAAAAGGTGTTGCTTCAGTGAAAAACTGCAGAGGGAAGAGCATCACTTTGCTTTCACGGTCTTGCAGAGTGGAAGGAACTAAAAGCTGCTGACCTTACTAAAGTGCATTCACTTTTGTGGTGTTGCTTAGATAACAGCTACTGATACACTGACAATGAGCATTTATCGTTCAACCTTCACAAAAGTGTGTAAATTCACCACTGATGCCTTTTCCTGAAATGACAGGTGAGAAATTGTGCAGAGATGTTTTTCAGGATTTGTTAGCCCAAGAATGAATAAAAAATGATTGATGATATGTCCAAATTTGAGAACACAAGATCCAAAATGCTGGGGTTTTTTAACTGCCACAGGCAAAAAGTAGTGAAAAAAGCTTGTTGGAAGATGAATACCTGGAGAAGGTTGAGACACAGGAGATCAAGCTTCAGGTAGTTACACAGAGCAGAGCAACTGCAAAAGAAGCTGCTGAGTCTCCACTTCTGCTCGACATGCCTGGATGCCATGCATCTTCAGTCTTCCACACAAATATATATTTGGACTGTTAGCATTTTTCTGGAGTAAGCAACTGTGTTCTCCTTCCTTGAAAATCAGGTATTGGTCTTGATATCACAGTGACAAAGAAGCAAGGAGAAGATAGGGCAAAGGTAGATTGTGGTAGATGTGGGCAGGGGAAAGTGCTTCCAAATGCTGCAGTATAAGCAAAGACTGAGACAGACCTGGACTTTCAACAGACCTGAAACAAGCCAGATCCAAGTCTCTGCTTCAGATCAATCACATGAGAAATCTTTCCCCAGCCCTGAGGGTATCAGGTGCATTCTTCTGGGTTTTCATCAAAAGCTCTAGGCATGACCTTAATATAGAAAGAGAAACTTTCAGATGTGTTAAAAATATTTGTGGAATGGTGAGACTTCCCACTGGAGCTTCAAATTAGGTGCCTTCATGCATTTTCCATACTAAACCAAGTGCAAAGCAAATAATCTGTTTTGTTTAGATAAAGGTCTACAGAAGTGTTTGATATTATGAAAGATAAGAATAAACTTTCTATCTGTTCACAGGTTGCATTGCTTACCAACCTCTCCCAAAATCTCATCTGGAAACAGCTGATACCATCACATTGTAGCCAGTGGCTATGCCTGTCAGTAAGCCCAGGCAGGCGATGATGAGGTCCTCATGCTTGTTATATGCATTTCACATCTTCTACTTCATCCAAGATCTAACCTGGTCCCCTGAACTGGACATCCCAGCCACACATACCATTTAACACTCTTCAGAGAAGCAGGCATTGGAGTTTCTCCTAGTGACTTGTGCACTGAGATAGAGTTCTTCAAAAATAAAACAGTTCACTCGTCAGGAGTGATGCTGTGAAGCAAGGCAACCTTCAATTAGCTGAGATATTCAGAAGATTTATTTCAAAACTAGATTTCTGCTCAGATCAAAACATGAATGCAGACACAACTTGCATGACTGTATAGAGAAGCTGAATATTTGAGAATGTGAGTGTGAGTCTTGAATTAAACATTAGCACTGAACACAATTCATAGCTTCCTGAATTTGAAAGTACACATAAGGAATTAGAAGGCATTTTTTAAACTTTAAAGAAGCAACAAAATGCTTCAGCATGCTCCATACAAAATTGTATGTTGGAGATCAACAAAACACTGAGAAAGTGCAAAAAAAAAAAATGTAATGACAATTTGTGTTATCTAACTTATTTTGAGTGAAAATTTACAGTATACATGAGGGATTTTTCCCATTCTCTGACAGGTGTTAAAAGGGTAGTGATTTTACATAATATATTTGTCTAAGGCCGAGTAAGGCCTTTGTGTCTTTTGAGATCAGGTTCATTTTGAAAAAGCATCCAAAAGTTCAGATGTGTATTTGAAACTCCAGAAATCATCCAAATCCAAACCACAAACTTTCTTCTCCATCCAAACAAGTCCATGACTTTTACTTCTCCTTCAGCAGTACAAATTTAAAGTACCTCTCAGGACATCTTCAAAGATATTGTCTAGGCTGATAACCTTATCCTCAAGAAGTGGTCAGAATGCTTTTTCATCCCGATTCTTTCTGGTAAGTTTGACACCTCTTTCTGCAGTCCTTCCTTTCTCTCCTTTAACACATAACTCCCTTTTGGCATTCTCTTCTTAGCATACCCATAATTACTCCTCTGGGTCTCACTATCATTCCTTTCAGCCTTTTAAGTGACCTGGTACACAATATGGTGTGCTAAAATTACCTTATGCAAGACTGTGGAAAGAATTTTCTAAACCTTTCAAACCAGAAAAATTAACCTGATATACAACAACTAAAATGCTGTTCAATGTGTTTAGAAATTGAAGGTAAATAGATAATTTCCACACATAGAACATAATCCCATTAAAATCCTTGATTCCATTCAAGAAGCCGCTGGAAACCTGACTGTTGTGAATGCTAAGGCAGTACTAACTAATTTTTCTAACAAAAGAGTCAGATATAGGTTATGCAGCATTTGGTCTATATACTATCATTGTACTATATTTTGCTTGTGTTTAAACCAGACTCAAGAACTGATGTTTTCTCCTCTGGATCTTCCTTCAAAAGCCTAGTAAGTTTTGTCCTGGAAGATTTTTCCCTATCAACCACTCCCTGTGTTACTACTTCTTCAGCAGATGCTGAGAAGTGGTGAAAATTCTGTACTGCCTGTACTAGACATAGAAAATTCACACACTAAGATCCTACAAACTGAAAATCAAAATCTGCATTCTGACACTGGAGTATTTCATAATTTTATATATAAATCAGATATCCTCTTCAGCTTATGTCTCATTTGCAAGAAGAAGCAAAAAACTTGTAATATTGATTTTCCCCAGACTTACTGTAGGCTGAGCTTGGTCCTAACAAAACAGATGTGGAGTTTGTAAGGACTAGTGTTAAGCTGCTGAAAGCTCCCACTGGAGTTGCATAAAGAAAGGAGCAGGAAAAAACTAATATCTTGATGTGATTTTGTCTGGTCTTAGCAATCTCATGAACTTCCCTGTGCAGCCTTTAGATTGTTGTGATTTGATTTTTGGATGCTATACTTCATATGTCTACCTTAATTCAGCAATACGAAGGCTTGTTTAAGGCAAAATGTGAAAGATGTGGCCTACATTACGACATCTGAGTGGTTAAATTTTTTTTTTAATTCTCTGCCAACATGCTCACTACACACATGCACATGTTCCCTCACACACCCTTTAGAAGATGTGGATGTAGTTTAAGCAGTACATCAGGGTATGAAATCAGAAATACCTGAGGGTATGAAATCAGTTTTGGGCAGAGTATGGCACTCTCGTAGTTTCTTTTGGTGATAAAATAACAAACACATCAATACAGCCAGTCCTGAGACTTTCTGCAGTGTGTTGCCCTCCTGGGTTGTATGGCCTGAAATCAAACCCCACCTATTGCTGGATTGTTTCAAAGGAATTTGATATAAGTGGCAAGTTGTTGCTAAAGATGTTTGTTTTGTTCTGCCCTTTGTAAATTTCTTTTGATGTTATTCTTGTTCAAACACCCTCTCTAGGTTATAGCTAATGGAGAAAGAAAAAGAACTTGGCTTTTTTGATTGGTCTTCCTGGTTTTCACTCATGGACATCTTTATGATTCTCCTATATTCATTTTTCAAGGTTGTCTCTGCAATTATGACACATTATCAAGGCAATTCAAAATAATATATAGACTTTTTAGCATTTCTTCTCTACTGATGGCTTCCTTGTCCTTTCTCTTTCCATTTTTTTTTCTTTTTTTCCCCTGATGATGAAACACAGTCAAAAGCCGGCTGTGCTTCTCCAGTTTTGTTAATATTCTCTGGCTTAATATCTTTGTATCATTCTTGATTTAATGAAGTATAGGATGCAAGGCTGTTTATGAATATTTCTTTTCACAGTACACAAAAATGAACAAATATAAAACCAGCAAAAACACAGTCTAAGGTACAGAAAACTGGGTTCCTTTTTTCTTCCCTTTCCCTCTTCCCTTTTTCATTCTTATGAAAGAGAAGGAACCAGCTCAGCTGGGTATCAGTCATCACAAGATTCTGGTTTGATTTCTGCAGGTGGCAGAGGTAAAAGGCTTAGCTATACAGAGCCTGAGTCGTCAAAGGAAGAAATTGGTCAGATTTTCTTTCACTTTATCAAATTCTAATGGGGAATGAGTAAAATTTACCAGATTTTCTCTCTCATTCTTTCTCTCATTCTTTTGCAACCTAGAGTATTATCAGATAATAGGAAAACACTGACCAACATATCCAACCTGAACAGGCTCCTGTTGAAGACCTCTATGATTACTAGCGATGTTTTTGACCTGCAAATCCTGCCCCCCCCACCATTTTTTTACAAGAGCTATAAAAAGTTCACCATATCTAAAGATTCTTTCATTGCTCAAATATGAAACTAATGAAACTAGAGGTTACTTTTAAGACACCATTCAATCTCTTCTTTAGAAGAACAAGAATCTTGACTTTAAAATAACATGAAGAGAATAAGAACAATAATAAAAAGAACATCAAGAAAACAGCATCAACATCAGCAGTCTTCATATTGCTGAATTAAGGTAGACATATGAAAAACAGTATCTGAAAATCAAATCAGAATAGGACCTTAAAGTAAATATTCTTATTCACATGTTGCACAATCTTACAATTCTGGAATTCTGAAAAGTATGTACAATCTTTTTGGAAAATAATAAAATATAATTCAACTTAAAGCAAAACCGCTGTAATTGTGAACTATCTTCCTCAGAAGCTGCATATTAAGAGTAGCACTTGTAGTCTGGAAACCTAAGAAGAATGAAACTGATTTTCTAACTATTATCTTTGCAAGCATCTTAATCAAATTTTTAAAAATTCACATGTGATTCTGCAAAAAAATATACTGAATTAATGCAAATGAAAAATATATGAACGTTTGTTATTTCTGCAATAAACAGCACATGTTTGAGGATCGAGTGATATGCCTTCTGTCTTAGCTTTTCTGATAGCATTGCAATTTTGATATTTAGCTTCAATTTACATGTTACAAATAATCTGGGGTTTTTTTCAATTAAGCATGATTAACCATTACCTAATGTTCAGTTTGACTTCTCAAAATGCCTTCTCCCTTAAATGAAAATAATAAAACAAAAGGCTAAGAGAAACAGGAGGCAAGTGATTGTGAATCTTTTTAGAAAAATCTCTATTAAAAACAAGACTTTCTGATACTCATTCCTCACCTAAAAAGAGGATATGGATGAATGTTGAAAACTGTGTAGTAATTGATAAGGGCCATAACTGTTTGGCACAGTGGAAGGTTCAAATTTATTTTATTATTCACCTCTCTGTTGTTAGATCCAGGCTTCTGGGGTGGAAGTGCAGCAACTTAGAGTGACACCTACCACCTTTCTCTCTGGATCAGCTCCTGGAAAAGCCTCAGAGTTGTACAGAACTCAACAGACCCTAGCATTATAAGGTGGAACAGATACTCCATTAGCCATGTGCTACAATTCTTTCGCTGCTTTATCATATCTTTCCCCGTAAAGAATTTGTTGTTGCTATTGTCTAGCCAACAATATTTTAACTAGGATCTGGCAAGGATGTGCCTGCATTATTTTCACTTCATATTTCATAAAATGTGAACTTAATGTGTTATGTCTTGTACACATATAATTATTTTAGCACTTATTTTCAAAATATCCTTATACTTCTTTTTCTGTGTAATGTAAGAGTCCCTTGTATTCTATCTGCTTACTTAGTAGTCAAAGGAAACTATGCTCTGTTTCTAAATACAACATTTTTACATTGTCCATATTTCAGTGCAATTCTTCTGGTTTCAGCTTCTTCAAATCTGTTGAAATATTTTTAGAAGTTGAAAAAGAAGTGTGTTTTTTTCAATATTTAGCAAAAGTTTTGAAATTGGTAAACCATGATGTTTCCTTATAGATGTCAGTGATCGACTTCTTTGTACTTATAGAAAAGAAGAGGAATCATCTTATTGAAATGACCTTATTACCTGTTTTCTACCCTTATTGTAAATCTGGATTTATGTCCTAAAGGATATCTGATGTTTGTCTTAACTGCAGAACAACTGGGTTTCTCCTATTATCATCTGGTTTTCGCCTGTTGCATAATTTCTCATAAAATATTGAAATAACATATACTAGGACAGACCTCCTTAATACTGGAGTTTTTATTTTCATTTCACAGGACATTCTGAGATACTATCCATCTTTATTAGCATGTTATATTACTAATTTATGCATGGAACTCCAATTAGCATAACTGGAGCATAGCTGCATAGTAAGTACAGTACAGGAAAATAAAATAGTACAATCCAGCACCAACTTTTTCAGTGATGTGAATGTTGACCGATATGAGATAAAATGTTATGAGCTGCAGAGAAAAGTTATGCTGATTATGGTGTAAATTTCCTTATTTAGTTAGTAAATCAGTCTTTCAGCTTTTAACCCTTTGCTTCTTGGATGCCCTGCTGGGAAACCCCTTCACTCTTCCAAATTGCTCAAAGCCCCATCCAACCTTGCCATGAACATTTCCAAGGATGGAGCATCCAGAACTTTCTGGACAAGCTGTACAAGGGTCTCAACCACCCTCATTGTAAAAAGGTGTTTTCCTTATGGCTAATCTAAACCTGCCCTCTTTTCATTTTAAAACCATTATACCTTGTCCTCTCACCACAGGCCTGGATAAAAAGGAAAAGGGGGGCAGAAAAAGCTAACTCCTGCCTCTTACCAAGAGTGCAGCTCTATCATTTATTCTGCCTGGCATCAGGAAACAGAGACCTTAGTAATCTCCTCACTGCATGGTTTTCTTTAGGATCTGCACTTTTTTTCATAGCAACTCTACACTCTGCACTTAGCCACTCTTTGCTACTGCTCTAGAGGTGTGAAAACCCTGGAGGAACCAAAGCTAAGAGAGTTGACCTTTATGACCTTCACCATCGAGATTATACATTGTACCTATTCCTAGGAGTAATAGATGGCATTGTGCTTTCCCTTCTTTCTGCATACTGTGCAAGATTAAGGTCATGCAGAGGTAAACCATAATAAATTAAGGGATCTGTAATGGAAAACAGTTTTCTAAGTGAGAGTTTAAAAAGGCAAGAAATCCTGAACAGTGGCTCTTGTGCTATATACATTTCTCTGTTTCTCTGATCTCATCAAACCAAGGGCAAAGATTCTAGAAGACTGCTCTTTCTGAAAAAGCAAAGACATTAAAAATATTACTTGGAGAGAATTAGGATAGTCCCACAGCAAATGGGAGTGCTTGGAAAAGTAGATCCCACAGTTCAGATATCTGTTTCCCATGGCTGCTGGGTAAATTTGTTGTTTAAAAGTTTCTTAATAGTATATATCATCCTATATTTGTTCCCTCTTCACTCAGGCATCCTGACTGGAAGATACATCTGCTAATCAGGTGCTGTAGCAGCTCTGTTTTGCTAAACATGATCTACCTGACCTAGTATACATGTATTTAAGCAATTTGCATGGAAATATGTAAATAGAGGAATAAATTTTGCTCTCATACCCTTAACCTAGCAGATTACAGATACATAAACACTGTTTCAGAAGAAGAGTGCTGGATAGCCATGCTATGAGGCACTAGGAAAACTCAAATTGTAGCAATGAAAGCAAGGCTTGTCATCTGCTCAAATTTGATTCAATAGAAAGGTAACAGAGCTCTCATGGAACGATAAGAAATTTTATATATAAATAAGCATGAGAAGCAAAACCTCTTGTAATTCAAATATAAGCATATCGAGAATGGCAACAGTGGTAACAAACAAGAGGTGAGTCAGAAGATCTGTGCATGACGACCCCAAAACCCAGAAGGTAAAGAAGCAATGAACATTAATGCAACCATTTTTAGGTCTCAGGCAGGAGACACCTAGCAAATTTGGGCTGGCCATGCCTCAAGATGTAGCCCAACCAGAAATAACACCAATGTCTGACATTATTTTATGTATTTATGAAAGTATTTTTAGGTCTACATAATGACAGTAGGCATTGCAGGAGCTACTTGAAATCCACTTTCAGCTTGGTTACTAGGATATTTAAAAGCATCCTTAAGTCTGTGTTAAGCTGATACTCATTCTTAGCTCTTTTTTTAGGAAAGGAGGATGTGAGGAAGTGAATCTGTAAGATCTTTCTAAGGCAATTAGGGTTGGTTGTTTCTCTGTGTAGAAGCTGCTGTATCACAGACTATTGATCACCTGGAAATATATAAAGTAGAACTGATGATCAAATAATATATATGGATAAAATATACATGAAAATATGAGGCCACGGTAGGTGGAGTAGGTAGAAACCAAAAGCAGCCATTGAGCTACAGAAACTGGAAGCTTCATTCAGCTGCAGATCCTCATTTTCATCTCTCTAACACCCTTCAGTAGTTTAGAGAATGGCTTAAAGCTGCATTATAGGCGCAGTGCCAGTTATTCATTTGTATGACTGAAATGTGCACAACTATGAACATGCATGTTAAAGATCAGGCCATAATTCCTTTACACTTTTTTTTTTTTTTGTATCATCAGCAAATAGCATTTCCTTACATAATTCACAACTATTTTATAAACTATAGAAAAATGCTGAAAAACCACAAAGGAGATGAAAATCACCACAAATTAAACCCTGCAACAAATGCAAGTGTGAGATGTGTATAATTTGTAAGTAAATAAATAAATGAACAAATATTCCTGACGTTAACATGCATTTACAACTCCACACGAATGTATGGGTTCTTTGTTTAATAACAGGCTTGTTCTTCCCCCAAACCCTTCGCTCTCTGGTGATTCACCTGTGCAAAACTGCCCCCAACTGTGTTCTAAAAATCAGCAGCTATAATAACCAAGGATTAAATCAGTGCAGGAAAAAGTCTATCTTGTAATTTTATAGGAAAAGTATCATAATGAAATCTGAATATTTTGCTACTTCAAAGATGTTTGTTGATGCAATAGTGCTGAAACATTTCAGAAAAGAAAAATGAACACTTATTCTGATTTAACAGGGTAATTTTATTGACTTCCAAAGAGCTATTTCTGATTTATACCACAAAGATCAAAATCAGATGCAGTTCCTCTATAATATTCTTCCTACATCTCCTGTATAGGTGGAAATCTAAGCAAGATTATGGAGTTTTATGCACGCATATTTGGCAGCCTTTTTGTATTTATTGGTGTAGCAAATATCATTTGAATTTGGTGCTTTTTGCTAAAGAGTCAAGTTATTTGCTGTATGAATAAGTATTTGATAGCAGATCAGACAAAGATAAGGCATGAGGTATGAGTTTGCAGATGCAATAAAATGACTAAAAGGCCAATTCATCCCTCATGTAACATCGCTGAAGTCAATGAATTTGATCTTTATGTTGAAAATCCAATTTCACACTTAAATAGATTATTTATATCAGAGTTGTTTGTTTTTTTGTTTAGTACTAGCTCTTGCAAGGATACCCTGCAGGATGAAAGCAGTGATACTTGTAACTTTTACACATGAAACACACTGTTTTTTTTCCAAAATATATCCCTGCAACTCACGTCGAGGAAATTCCAATGTTCTTGCACAGTACATATAATTAGTGATCATTACTCCAATTAGTCAAGATTGGGGATTTAGATGAGATATTACACTTGAGCTAGGGAGAATTCAGAGAAATGAAAAAGCTAAACTGATATCAGGAACTGTAGAGAAATATAGTTCCTAAAATGGAAGACCCACAGGATCACCAAAACAGTGGGACAAAATTGGACTAAGCTGAAGGCTATAGAAAAAATTATTTGATTTAAGAACAGTGGCTATTCCATAATAAAGACATAAAATAAGAAAGGTTAGTGCATATGCAAATCAGCAAGATTTAGGAAATGAGGATGTGCAAATAGAAGGAGCACATTTTAGTGATACAACAACAATGCCTGAGGTACAATAATGAGCCAAAAGCACATGGAGAAATGGGTACTCAAAGAAGGTGGCCAGCGTTTCTATCTTTGCACCTGGATTCCAAGGCACAGAGGAAAATGTGAGCAACTGCAGTCAGTGTTCCCAGATCCTCAGTCTCCAATACTCCTGTCAACATCAAGTCTCTGACTTCTTTCTTCATGAAATCTTACACATCTCACCCTGCTGTTTAAACTGCATCTATTTCCTCTTGAGCATCATCTGACTGTCTCTTCCTAAACAATTTCAAGTAGAGAATCCTTGTGGACAACAGGTAAAACACATATTTTAGATTTGCTCCAGATTTTTTAGAGATACAGGATTTAGAGGTGTCATCTGTAGCAAAATTCCTGTCTCTTTATATCACTTTTAATATTTCTGCATTTTAATCAGAGGTGGCCAAAATTTTTTGAATTAAGAGTGAAGATTTAGGACTCCAATACCGATCTTCTATACCCTCAAAATTTTGCTGTCAAGCTTCATTTTCCACAACTCTTTTTCAAATCTGATTAGAATTGGCCTTGCATCTAAACAGTAATCTATTTCAGAGTGCTAGGACATTGTTCAGAACTAAGGTTTTTAGAGTCCAGGTAAGTTTTTCTAGTAGTCAAAAGAAATTTCTCCTGCTGTGCAATCCGTATTTGTAAAAAGACAGCTTGTTAAAAAACCTTATTGTCCACCAAAGTCACGAATACCCAATTTCTTTGAAAAGATGAATGTTCACGTCTTTGAAAAATTCTGGAAGATAAAGTTAAGTTCATCCTGCTTTGCAATATTTGGAAGCTTGCCACCTGCAAAATAACCTGTGTTACCACATGTGCTATTCAGTGGTGTGGGTTTGTCTAGTTTCCAGAGTATCATCAGAGGTTTTCCACGTGGGAATTACTACAGGTTTGGATTGGGATTGTAAAAATCATTTGTCATAAGTAAGTAAAAAAATCATAAACCTAAGTAAGCATCTAGGTTCCCTGTAGAGAGAGAGGAGAGAGAAAGAGGAACCTTCAGGTGGTAATTCATCTAATATATGATTTATCAAAACAGTTTTTGCAATCCATGTTAATCATATTAATAAATGCAGAATAATCCATGTGCCTGTTTATTTCTTTGAAGAACTTTTGTAGCTCAGATCTTCAGCTACAAAATTGGCATTGACTCTTCTTATTTATCCACTAACTCTCCTCTTTGCAACAACTTGAAGCAATTTGCTGGCTCAAATAGTCTGTACTCTCAAGTGTCCCACAAATCCTTTAAAAGTCTACATTTGTAACTTGTCTCCCACCAAGGAAATTTAAGCATAGTTTGAACGCACATCTTGCCTCAAAGTTAGTAATCTAAGAATTTCACATTTCTGCTCATTTAAAAATTTAGAATTAATATCCTTATTGCAAAGTACATTACTCTGGAAGTTTTGTTTCCCAATGCAGAAATTTTATTCCTATTTACCATTTTATATTTCTTCCTTTCCTGTATAACTGATGTACCCATTGAAAACAGGAACATTTGTTTTATTTTGGGGCCCTGTCTGGATTACTTTTAATCCTTACTGCATCCAAAGTAGTTAACAATGTACCTTCCTCAGCTGCTCTCTTTTTTACATGTCTACACATGAAATATTTGGTTCAACTTCCTGACTAGGCAAGACTGCAAAGAATTTTGAAATGCTTTACTTTACCACTGTTCTTAGTGACTCAACTGGCTTTATCCAGTGAGTTCATTCTTCTGCTCTCCCTAGGATGATTTTACCTTCCCAATATTTCATTTTAGTTGATTGTTTCCATAACACAGTCCTGCATACTGCAATGCCAGAATTTCTTCCTGTTCAGAGCAGACACGACCATTTAGCCACCTTTGGAGTAAAGCATTCAATTTGATGATGTCTGCAAAACTAGGCACATTTTTGGTGACTGAAATTTATGCTTTTATCTAAAGCAATGTCTAAACCACCTTTTGCCTGAAAATACCCAGCTGCAAATATGTTGGTGTTCCCTTCATGCACTTCCAATTGCTTTAAAATCCACATTCAAACTGACGTTATCTTGAAAACAGAAAACCAAGAGACAGAGGGTATGGAAAACATGTGTAATTAGCAGGGAAATTAACTTAATGTTGAGAGGCAACAGGTGCCTAATCGAGCATCCAAGCAATCTCCTCACTTTTAGATCTTTAGAGGTTTTTTTCCTTGTTAACTGACAGATGAGAGGTAATGATGATACTGATGAAAAAAACAGTTATAAAACCTGAGGAAATCCCACAAATAAGCAAGAAATGGCCAAAAGAATGGTAAGCCTGCTCTCAGCAGCAATCAGAGAAGGATTATCTAAGTTGATAAGAAAAAAAAAAAAAAAAAGGAGAGAAAGGCACCATTTGGCTTTACCCTTCCCACAGAAAGGTCAGGGTCCTTTGCTTTGGAAATACCCAGCCATGCACACACCAGCCCAAGGCAACCCCAGAGCAAGAGTCCTGAGAAGCAGGCATGTCTAGGCAAGAAGCTTTCAAAGGCATTTTTCCTTTTTTATCTCTGGCATTTTAGGGCCAAATTTTGGTCCTAAACCACAAAATTTGTCCTCATAATAGCAGAGTCTGTAGAGGCTGCTGGTCCAGTCCTCTAGCAGTTTTTTCTCCCTATTAATACTCTGCCTCCCTAAACTATGAAGAGCACAAGCACACAGAGGAGGTAAAACTTTATTCATTGCAGGCAGAGTGCAGCAATGTTTCTCGTAAGGATGTATGTCATTTAAGTCTTGAAACAACATGGAATTTTCAAGCCATTCAAAATATTTACACTTCCTACAAACCCCAAGTTTTGCATTCTTCAGAGAGTACCCTTCTTCGGCAAGTAATGATTTCGGAGCTGTTAAATCTTTACGTTATCCCAACAACATGTCAATTAAGGGAGGCATTTTATACAGATTACAAAGATTTGTTGGAGGTGGCCACAGCTTTGTTAAAGCTGTTTTGTGGACATCTTCATAATTAATGGAAAAATCATTAGGAATTCAGTCTTTATTAACCCCTGTAGCTGCAGGGGCCCATTTCATCTTAATTGCATTCATTTGGCACTGGCAGTATTATACAGCATAATCACTAATAAATGATCTTTTAATTTGTACCAATCAAGAGAGCTTGCTTTCATGCCAATATTCCTGTTTCTTTGATGTTGACCTGTCTTGATTTTTGATCATTTGAACTTAAGATGATTTACTGGAAAATCAATATCAATACCAAATCTGCCGTATTCATACATCTGTGGTTAAGTTCAATTTGACCGTATTTTGATTGAAATAAGTAGTGCTTGATTATCCATTCAGATTTTATGAAATAATCAGGTTGGGAAATCTAGTCCTGTATTCTTATTCAAAGGCAAATAATTAGAAACTGTAGGAAAACTGCAGAGCTGGGACAGCATTTGAAGTAACACTTCAGATCCCACTAATTAACCAACTTCGTCTGTAATCTCCTAGAGGCCTCCACCAAGAGAGTAATATGCTATTACCCATTTAGCGAGGCCAACAGGGGCTTTGGCTACAGTTGTTAATAAGAAAATCTGAGACAGTTTCTCTCATTATACCCCCTGTCAGCGCTGTCTCTGCAGTATAAAATAGCCATCATTGTTCTGTTGGTCAGTTAACCAGAAACCAGACTACTGTAAAAAAATACTTTACAACTAATTGAAAATGACTGAAACATTCCCTTATCAACCAGTTGCTTTGTGTTATTTGAAGAAAATATAAATGTTAGTGAAGGAGGGCAAACACAAAGTTCAGTCTCTTTAATGAATACCCCCTGCATGAACTAGAATTACTGACTTAGCTAAAGAGAAAAAAAAAACCCTTATAGCTATTACTTCAACCTCTTGGTTATGAATTAAAGGGAAAAAAACCCACATGATGTCTTTCCTAATATTATAGCACTTACTCCCTAAGTACTGAATTAATTTATTGAGAATTTACAAGTAAATCTGTTTAATTACTATGAGCAATACAGGTCTTGTGTAAACCCTTACCGAGCTGTTACGTTATGATACAGCTGCACTACGGGCTGTGAAATAAATAAATAAATGATGTAGAGCATTCTGAGGTGGGAAGGAATGAGCTGGACCACTGCAGCTGCATTATGGTAGGGATTGTAAGGGTTCCTCCTCTTCCTGGGTCACCGCCTCGACCCTCACTGTTCTGCTTGCAGAAACTTTGGATGTCTGGCATCCTTCCTCAAGTCTTTGGTGGTTTGGGGCAGCCAGGACTGAAACAATCCCCAGCTGCCAAAAGGAGATGAAGTTGGGAGTGTGCATGTGTGTGGGCGTGCACATGTGTACATGCAAGTCAGGTGACATTTTATTTTACTTCATTCCAATTTTCAGTGCAAATATTATAAATCCATGAAATGCATAAGCAAGATTAAAGAACTGATCTCCAGTTTTTGAGATACATACATGAGGGAAGCAACTAAAACAGTTTTAATGCTGTCAGGCAGTGGCATTGCACAGAAGACTTTCCAGGTTTGGGGACGGAGAGGAATGCAGAAAACACTTTAATCTGAAACAGTAAGCATGAAATTGCTTCCATTAAGCTTGACTTCCTGATTATTGTGTAACATTATCAAAAGGCACACTTAAGGCTGTTTTGATACCCTAAGTGTACATTACCATTTCTAAACAAATTTAAAATTAATAATGACTGCCCTTGATGTATAATGCCTGATAGTTACTGTGGTTTGGAGGGGGTTTTTACAGCAGTTCTGTGAAGTCATCTGTCCTATAAGATGGATCAGTAGTCTTACATTGAAAATTGTTATACTACAGCTACTTATTTGGGAATTTTGACAGAAGAATATTTATAATAACAGCAATTCAGGTTTTGCTGCTGCTGAGCTGGTTGCCTACCCCCACAAAGTAAGTTTTGAGTATTGTTTCCAGAAAAACTGCTTGCCTCATCTCTGTAGAGGAAGGAAGACAGTATTCACTCCAATAATTAATTATTCACATAGATATAAACCCACCAAATTGATTAAACTACAATAATTGGGGGGGGGACAAAGGGAAGGAATGAAATCACCTTTATCAATAAATGCTGTAGCTCATAATTACTTACATCGGTTTGGGCACTTCTTCAGATTCCTAACTCAAGTATTTCTGTCTTTTCTACTCAGACAACTCTAATTTCCCTTTAAGCGTGGGGCGGACAGCAGATTTTTCATTTTATGGCCATGCCTTTTAAAAGTTCAAGCAATAGCCTCTAATTTAGCCTGTCTATGCACCAATCTTAGTCCAACTGCTTCTATTCATCTTGTTTGCACTCTGAAGAACTGTTTTCTCCAATTGACCCCTCTGTGTCTAAGTCACAGCTCAGCACTCTTCTGTTATTCAATGCTCACCTCAGTGAAAATCCCAGACTCTTGCTAATATTTTAATAGCATGGATATGAAAATCTTTCCTTGCTTGTTGGAAATCTTTTGGATAAACACATAGAATATTTCACTACATACTTTTTATTGTCAAATAGAATCTCATGGCAAGTCTCATGCACACAGTTTGCTTGTTTATTGTGACATGTACTGCCATGTGATTTGACATATTTTATTCTGATTAACATTATCAATGGCTTCCTTGAGACTTTTCTCCAGCTTTGAATACATACATACACAGCATTCCCTTGAAATTTTTGCTTGTCTTATCAGAAAAGTCTTTAATACCTCCTCTTAAAAAATGTGCAATGTATGAAATATATTCACTTTCACAGTCACTCAAGAGAATAAAAAATATCTGTCCTAAAGAATCACATGTTACTTACTGAATAGATCTACACATAATTTTGCTTGATTTCATTCCAAAGTGCTTTCTGGGAAAAGCATAACAAAGATTCGAGATAGAATTTGAAGAACTGAATGAAGAAGAATATCTTCCATGCCATTCTATGCATGAGGTTTGCTTTTAGCTTTCAGCTTTGAGCAAGCTTGCAACCTCATAAGTCTCATGCCTAAAAATTATTTTGATGAAAATAAGAGCAATGAAAGACTTGTGAACTCTAAAACTATTTTTAAGTTGGATTTAATTGAGGAGCAGAGTGATTTTATTCAGCAGCACATGCCTCTACTACTTGACGGAAGAATAGACACAGTGCACATGCCATCAGAAAAACTCCAATATTATTTGCCTCAAATCCTTGCTGGCCATGCCAATTTTTTTCACGTTTATTATTCTCATCATGGATGAGTATTTATATCTGTTCTGAATTTGTTCTCCTTTAATTTCCATTTATGTTCCTCTTGTCCTAGCTTCTTGTGCTGTCTGAAAATAGCAGCTCATGTTGACATTATCTGTTCCATTTAAAATTTTAAATACTTCAATTAAATCACCTCTTAAGTGATTTTTCTTTCTAGACTTCATAGATTTAGAAGCTTGTCCTTAGAACTTATGCTTTCAACCTTGCCACCTTTTCAAGAACAGCAATATCACATCTATAATACATATCAAAGGTAACATTGTGCAGCTTGAGTGTTGTTTCTAACTTTCTTAAACATATATATTCTGCTGCCCTGCCTGACTGTCCTAGATGGCATGTCTTTGGAGCCACTTTTAAAAGGGTCTTGTCAAGGTCAACTGCATTACTTATATTTTCTTCACCTTTAAATGTGCTTTATATTTATGATACCAGTGCTAATCAATTCATTTTTTTGAACATTAGTTCTTATAATCATGTAAATACGCATTTAGCAAATGGAGAAAAAAATTTAAAATTTAACTTCAATGTTATTAATTACTATTTATCTTCTATACTTGGAATAGCCTCTCTTAATGTGCTTTGTTCCTATAGAAATCTACCAATTTCTAATTTGTAGTTCTTAAACCCTAAACATGCTTTCAAATTCCTTCTACGCTATTTCCAAATCAGATACAAGTGCCCCAGTATAACACCACTACAGGCACATTTTCAGATTTTATAACAAATAGTTTATGCAGAACGTGATTTGAAAAAGGACTGTAATAAATTAGAGGACTTATCAGAAAGAGCTATAACCATTTCAGTATCTAACCAGCAGAGGACTGCCTAATTTCCGTAACATGGAAAAATTCAGAAAGATCATGGAGGTAATCCAAAGACATCAACTCATCTGAGGAGAAAATGTCAGATAGAAGGTAACTCAAGTGAAGACTCCTTTCTCTGGCCTTCTGTAATTATAAATAAGTCCCTCACATGCTTCTATCTTCTGTTCATACCCCAGCCAGTGTTGATACCAGGGCTTTCCCTGCCCAGGTGCAGCAAGTTATATTTGGTCATGTTAATCTTCATGACATTCTCATGGGGCCACTCCTCATCAGTTGTGTCAACCACACCACTCAGCTTGGTGCCATCATCAGGTTTGTGAGGCTGCACTCAATCCCTTCATCTCTGTCATTAATGAAGTTATTAAATAACCCTGGTCCCAGTATGGACCCTGGAGGGATATTACTCATCACTGATGTCCCTTGGGACTCTGAGTCATTGACCATTACCCTCTGGATGTGACCATCCAACCACTTTCTTATCCAACTCTTCACCCATAAATCCATGTCTTTCCACTTTAGACAGAAGAATGTTGTTGAGGACCATATCAGAGGCTTTACAGAAGTCTAGATAAATGATGCCTGTAACAATTCCCTTCTCCACTGATGCAGCTAGTCCATCATAGAAGACCACTGGGTTGGTCAGGCAGGATTTGCCCTTCATGAAGCCATGCTGACTGTCTCAAATCACCTCCCTGTCCTCCATGTGCCTTGGCTTCTAGGAGAATCAGCTTCATGATATTCCCAGGCAAAGAGGTGAGGCAGACAGGACAGTAGTTTCCAGGGTCACCATTTTTAAAGATGAGTACAATGTTTCCCCTGCTCCAGTCACCTGGGACTTCACTAGACTGCCACGACTTTTCAAGTATCATGCAGACTGCCTTGGCAACTACATCAGCCAATATTCCTTGTAAGGGAGATGCTCCAGTCCCTGATTCACCTTTGTTGCCCTCCACTGGACTCCCTGCAGTACCTCTATGTCTCTCTTGTCCTGAGGAGCTCAGAATTGGACATAACATTCCAGATGCAGACCCATTAGGGCTGAGTGGAGGGGCAGAATCACCTCTCTTGACCTTCTGGCAATGTTCTTCCTAAAGCATCCTGGGACACTCTTGGCCTTCTTGGCCACAAAGACACACTGCTGGCTCATGGAAAGCTTTTTGTCCACCACGACCCCCAGAGCTGCTTTCCAGCAGGTTGGCCTCCAGCCTGTATTGGTGCCTGGAATTATTCCTCCACAGGTGCAGAACCCTGGATTTCTCTATGTTGAATTTCAGACTGGTTTTCTCTGTCCATCTCTGGAGCCTGCTGAAGTCCTTTCTAAGGGCTGCACAGCACCCTGGGGGATTGGCCACTCCTCCCAGCTTTGTGTCATCAGTGAACTTACTGAGGGGGTATCTGGCCTTTTCAACCAAGTCACTGATGAACAAGTTAAATACTGGTCCCAGTACTGAGCATCACCACTAGTGACAGTTCTCCAACTGTGCCACTGACCACAAACTCCTGGGATCTGCCATTCAGCCAGGTCTGAATCACGGAATCATTTACATGGGAAAAGACCCCTAAGGTCATCAAGTCTAACGATTAACCCAGCATAGCCAAGTCTACCACTTAAACCATGTCCCTAAGCATACAGCCCTGGCAGCAGAGCAGCCCCATCCCCTGAGACACACAGTTCATTAGTGCAGATGGAATGCCTCACTAAGAGCTCTGACTGTTTCCTGGAGCTCAGATGGTTTCTTTGCTAAGCTTTGCTGTGCTTCACAGACATACCAGCTTGCTCAAACCTAGCATAAGACCCATCACAGAGTGCTGCCCTGTGCAATGTAGGCATACAGGTCTGATCCTCAGATGCAGCCACGGCATGGGTAAAACAGTCTGAGCTGGAGCAAAAGCCCATGGTGAACATCCAAGCTACATCCCAGCTGAGAGGAGCCCTGAATATCAGTAATTTGTCCCTGGCTGACCTGAGTCAGTCAGTAACTGAGTCTGGTAGCCTCCCTTTCACAATATCCTGCTTCCTCCATAAGCTCCTGGAGGCACAGCAAGAGAAAACCACAAAGGTCCATCACCACAAATTGTCTGTGTAAAAGCAAAATACTCTGTTTCCCAGCCTGAAGTCGCTCAGTAAAACAGACTGAATGGAGAGCAGGATCTGTCCCTAAAACATGTGGTTATTTCCTCATCATTTGAACTAAATATGGAGGCAGACAGATTTACTTGAAAGTGAACTTGATAAAGGGAAAAAAATGTTCAGAAAGGAAAATGTTGTTGTCATATATTTCCACTGCCTACAAAACAGATGAGAGATTTTTTTTGTGTTTCTGCTGTGATGCTCCACAAGACACAGCAAATGTGCTGGATGTGTTTAAAAGTTGCAAATATGTTTTTTGGAAGTATCTTTTAAAACTCTTTTTGAAAAAAAGAGATCCTATCTCACAACTAGCCTTTGCAGTGTGCTCTTGGGCACCTTTTTTTGGCATTGTGCTGTCAGTGGATTTGATTTGCTGTCTGCATGTGATGTTATGTGCCATATTGTCACAACTTCGGAAGAAGCAGTAAATTGAAGTCAAGTCCTCATTGGAATGAAACTCCCATTTTAAGGAGAAATTCAGATCTGTTCAGTTTGACCTTGGAACTTGAATTAAATCTTTAGAAACTCAACTTTCTCAAGGGAAGTATGAGGTTTGTATGAGAGTGGATATATTAAAAGCTTGTACAGCTCTGGTATAGTGCACGTGCCAGGATGGTTAATTTTTAATTTAGAGGACAATGAGAAAATCAAAGGGTTTCACCTGAACTAATTTTCACAGAGCTAATTTGTTATATTCAGAGCTGGTTTATAAGCATTTAACAATCCATTAAAAGCAGTATTAAAAGCTCAGTTGTGATTTTTACTGAAACATTTTTGTATGTTTAACCAGATTTCTGAACGGATTTTTTATAGTTTGGGGTGGTATCATAAAAATGCACATAAGTCTAGGCTGGATTCCAATTTTGTATTGTAATAAGCAGAATTTTATGTATGGGTCTGTATGCACATTCAACAAATCATTCAGAAAGAAAAATCAAGTGGATGTGGTTATTGAAGATGAGGACGGCATTTACCTGCTTGAAATTTGATGCATATAATACATAAGGAGTTGTCCTTGCTTCAGTCATAAAACTAATCCATTTAGATTGTCATGTCAGGGAGTTGGGCACAATAGGTTTTTGCAAGACTACAGCATGTCACCAGCTCAGTGTAGCAGAGCAGCACCCACAGTGGAAAGCAAAACCAGGACACTTGCTCCTGTCCTACCTGCAACAGGTTACTAAGTCCTCTCTCAGGACTAGGAAAGTGTACTTGCCCTGCTCCCACACAGAGAGGAAAACCCTGAGATTTCTAACATGGCCAAATGTTTTTCTCCTGCTCTCTATCATTGCTGAGTAAATGCTGACTTATCTTCATTAAATCTGCATGAAGCAAATCAATAAGAAGTTGGGGGGCTTTTTTGTAGAAGTATCAGAATCATTTTGGCATGCTGATAACGTGTTGATGACTCATTTTAGTGTGAGTTCAGGAGTTGCTAGGAAATATTGCTAGGGCTATCTAAGTCTGGCTAATGCAGAAATGGTAGGTACACTGCAACCCATGGGTCAGAGTAAAAGGGTAGGAAACAAAATCTCCCAGTGCTTACAATTGCTTGAATTGCAGTAAGACGTGGGGCTCGGGCTTAGCTGCATTTTATGTCTGTGCTTTTCTAAAGGAAAAAAATGGACCAGAGTATTTTTCTCACAGTAAGGAATGCAGAAGTTTAACCCCAGAAGTTCCTCCAATTCTACAAAGTAGCAGATCTACTATTTGTAATGTGTGAGGCTCTGTGAGTAATGCATTTTTGTGCCCTGGTGTGTAGCAATATGACAAGGAGAGAAGCTACCCACAAAGAATGAGGAGGTGGAACAAGATGGAAGTAGATGTGTTCAGTGCAGGATGCACAGTACATGGTTTAACAAGACGGGATAAGTCACACAGTACAGCCAGCCTAGCAGCATTTTTTTAGGCTCTTTCTCTTTTATTTCCTTTGGGCATAATGCAAGGTAGATAATGGATTTCTCTGCTAATTTGGAGAAAAACGCTATTTTCACCATCATCAATGGCCATAGGTCATCATCTCTACAATTCATAGGAACATAGAATGGTTTAGGATAGAAGGGACCTTAAATACTATCTAGTTCAAACACCCCTGCCATGGGCAGGGACACCTTCCACTAGACCAGGTTGCTCAATGCCCTACCCATTCTGGCCTAAAATCCCCTTCCAGGCACGGGGAGTCCATGTCTCTGGGTAAAATGTTCGCCACTCTTCAGTGACAAATTTCTTCCTAACATTATAATTCAAACATTCTTCTCAAATTACTGCCTCTTGTGAGCATGGAAGAAATTCGGCATTGGCAGCCCCTTTGCCTTGGATGTTTAAGACCATCTGTGCATGCTAATTGCAGTAGTGACTTTCTTATGTGGATTTTCTAACAGGCTAAAAGACAAAGCATCAGATGGGTGATACTGAACCGAGGACCTAAGACCTGAAGTCTCTGAATACCCTCCAAATAAGCTATGCTCCTGAGTTGTTTCCCTCTTACTGGAATGACGGTATATATACAAATGTGCAGCTTAAAGTATGTGGAGTACCCTGGGACAAAGGAGTTACTGTCTGAGACTTTGGAAGTCCAAATACCCACAGGACCAAAGTATTTTTAAAGGTCAACAGAACTCCAGTAATTTATGCAACTCTCTTCTGAGAAGTTATTATTATATGATCATTTTCATCTGTAATTATCTTTTTCCTTTTTGCTGATTCACCTCTTCAACCCCTCATGTCTATGAGTGAGAAGCATCACCTTGCACATAGGACAGAAAGAAAAGATATAATCAAACTATATATCTGATCTATAAGTCTGATCTATTAGTCAATAGAAGCAGTTTCTGATCTTTGTCACTTGCAGAGGGAGAGGGAAAATTCACTGAAACAACCAGTGATTTTTTTTGATGGGAGAGAAGTCAGAAGGGGGTGGGGTAGGACATTGAGAGTAGGAGCCTTTGTTCAGTGAAACAAATGTTAACACCAGAATACAGATAAAACTTTATGTATTATTAAAGAATACATTTTGCTGTTGGAAAAATGTAATGCAACCTGGAATCATTTATTCAAACTGGTAATTCTTTTCATGTTGTCACATTACAAAAAGACTTGATGTGTCTTGTGTCTGACTAAAAATATAAAACACTGTGGTAAAGGCAACTAATAAGAAGGACTATATCTTTTTAGACTTATCACCAATGCAGAAAGACATTACAAAAAAACAAAAACAAAAACAAAAACAAAACAAACAAAAAAAAAAGCCCCACATAAATTGATGAGAAAGGAGAAGGGGGAAAAAGCAGATATTCTGATAGGTCATTTTTTTTTCCATACATGAGCATTTCGTCTACAGTAATCTACCAGGACTGTCAAATTTGATTGAAAGATAATGCAAGATTTTTTTTCTTGACACAATTTATAGCATGTATCCATTAGGAATAATTATGGTTGCATGATTTTGCTAGCTGTTATCTCTACAAGTGTTACTAATGGTTTTATCAATTACTCCCTGTCCAATAACTGCATGGTTGTAACCTAATTTAAAGACACTCTATCACTAGGCTGATTTGTGTAGTAGTAAATGACAGCATTTGAGACACCAGCCAAACGACTCACTTCAGTGACTTAGTTAGTCTCTAATAATTAACAATTAGTAGGTACCTAGGAAAAGCTCAAGAGACTAAAGCTCCCATGTTTCCCTTTCTTATCTGAATACAAGAAGTTACCAAGACAATCTGCTGTAAACATAAACCTTTAAATAAATTCTCCTTCTGTGGCTGGTAAAAAATGTGCTTTAATAAAGGTGAAGAGTCGAGGAATAGCACAGAACCAAACTTTAGGATCAGTGGTTGTAAGACAGAGTGACAGCCTAAGGAGGAGATACAGGATTATACTTTGAGGTTTTGCTGTTAGTGCTATAGTTCAAAAGCAAAGCCAGTATGCTAAAAGGGGTATAGTGCTGGCAAAATTGTGCTATTTCCTTTAACTTTAGAGCAAAAGTGCTGGATGTGCAGAAAGAAGCACTTCATTACAGATCATTAGTGAGGTTTTATGTACAGCTCAGAAAGGTATTGCCTGCTCAGAACAGACTGGAAAGAAATCTATTTTAAATGTGCGTAAAAGATGGTATTCCTCCAAGGATGTTATCTCTGAGGATTTTAAAGACATTTTCCATTAAAAAAAATCTCTTCTTAAATAAGACTTTGAACTTTAAGTTTAAAGCAGGATCTTGTACTCTGCAAGAAATTATTTCTATGTAGGCACAAAGATATTTAAAATAACAGTGAGTGTACAGAGGTTGAGTTTTTTACAGTGCACAGTCCTTTGCACAGTCCATTAGTATATATGAATCTAGCTTGGTGGGCAAAATTGCCCAGAATAATTCATCATTTGGGTTATTGTGTCAGATCTTAGTACATCATCTCTTTCAGATTATCCAAGATCCCAACATAACAATCTTTCCCTAGAAGCCTTGAGGGTTGTATGTTTATAAAATGCTGCACTTTACCCACTCAACAGTCTGATGACATTTTCAGGCTTACATGTAAAACCAATATCTGCTATGAAGCTTGCACATTCTTTGTAGGAACATAGGAGCTGCCACACTGGATTAGATCAGTGATCCATCTAGCGTGGTCCCCGTCTCTGACAGATGCCAAATCCCAGCTGCTTTAGAGGAAGGTGTGAGAAACCTCATCAGAAAAAAATCTCTGGAAGCACCTGTCTGTAAAGGGAGTTGCTTCTTAAACCTTTAGTAAGTGACTGGTTTATGCCCTAAAGCATGGCTGCATATATGCCTAAAAATTACAGGGTTTTTATTATAATTACAGGAGCTGTCACTATCCTTATAATATTTGTATTATATTCTTGATCTCAAGGCTATATCTAGATTGCACAGCACAGTCCCACTTCCCTGATTATTATCCAGGTTGAGGCTGATCCAGACAGGTTGCAGTTTGCTTTTAGGCAATATGGTCAAGTTTCTTTCTCCTGGGATCCAAGTCCTGCCCAGAGATGGGGGAGATAAAGAATGTCTAGCTGCCAACCTGACATGGGCTCTCGGATCACACAGTTTAAAATAGTCACAGAAACCAAGCTGCCATTAATTAATTCAGTTGGGTTGGTTTGGACATTTTTTAAGTCTCTTCTGTTGCATTTGAATTTTCTTTCCTTTTTGTTGACCCCATGCTTTTAATTCATAAAAACAGTAAGCAGTGAGCCTCCTTTTTTCCCGCTAATTTTTTTTAATCTACATTACTCTTACCATTTTCTGTTTTTCATCCACAGTCTAAATGAAGCAATTTCCCTATTTCCCTCCTCCTTTCTTTTTTTATTTTCTTAACTTATATTCATCCATCTAAGCATTTCATTGTCATTTTGGAAGTTCTTTATTTTCTGAGATGCACTACACAGTATGCCGAGTGTAGCATTCATTTATCTAATGTCATGAAAATAATTTTAGTTCTTTTCTCTGCCTCCAAATGTATCCCTAATGTAAATATTATTTAATAATGTTAAATGACAAAACTCATGCTTCTGATTTTAGCTTAATCTGATGACAATATTCATCAGATAGCAGAGAATTTGTCCATTCAGTGAGCTGATAAAACAGTCTCAAGTCTGGGTTTCCAGAGACAGAGATGGTCTTCAAAATGTAGTTTTAACCTCACCCACCCTTCCTAGTTCATCTGCATATTCTTTTGAAAACCACTCATTGAGTATCTGTAGCCCAAATGATGTCATCAGGCACAGCATGCAGCCACTACAAGTGGGACAATTATAATTTTTGTAGCTGATTAATCATCATGAAAAAGTAACAGTCAATTGACTCAATCATACATCCATGGTGATTAATCACACTTCACTTGTGTTTTTTACAAGTATTTTACCGACAGTGCAGATGTTGGATGATTTTTCTCCTTGAGCCTTTTCCGTGGTCACAGATGTTAAGTAATCACCTTGTCCTGATACTTGACTTACCTAATTTTTTCTTCTTCAGGCCCTTTAAAAATAAATGTGCTTCTTATATAGAAAGAAAACGTTAAACTAATTTTTTTACAGGTCAATCAATATCTGAAATCACCGCGATTGTCGTTTGTAGTCATAGGTGTTTTCAATAAGCACATTGCTCTTAAATCTGTTCTCTGTTATGCATGACAGCAGGAGTACTAATAAAACCCTGACAGCAGCAGGTAGCAGAGTCCATCTTATTTTTAGACCAGTTAGAGCTTCTAATCCAAGTGCATGAAAAGTCTCACTTGATTGTAGCTAATTGGCATCCAGGCACACAAACAAGCAAACAAGACTCTCATGACACCAAAATATTGAGTTTCAGAGATACTGGCCAGTAGACTTTAGTCTTAACCTTGGTTAGAAAGGTAAGGGAAATTGCTGAAATGCCTCAGCAGATGAAAGTGTTTTAACATACAGCTAAAACCCTCCTAAGGATATTTTTCATGGAATTACATCTGTACTGATGAAACCATGAGGATTTACAACCACTGTCTCTCTTATAACCATTACACTCTACTGGGACATGTCACATGTGCATATAGAGAGATGATTTTGTTTTAAGGCATGCAAGTCAATTTCTAGGTAATTTTCAAATACTTATTTCAGAGGACTCCTAATAGATAAAATCTATGTATTTCCCAGGCTGCCCTCAATACTGCAAATGGAAATGAGTAGGGCAAATAAGTTGTTTACCTCAAATGATGTGAGCCTCAGTGACCGTAACCATGTTTCATACTTCATAAAAAGCCAAAGATCCTCATTCTATTTAGAAAAAGTATCATACCAACCTCTTTGCCCAGCTTTAGATCACTGTTAAGATCAATGCATACACTGGAAATTGCTTTCATGAAAAGATGACACAGCTGCATTGAATTCTGCACTAGACTCCAGTCTTGATACTGTTAATAAAGAGCCTAAGGTTGGGTATAATTGTTAATACACTAATTCTAAAAATCCACTCAAATGTCACTTATAATCAGGATTTTCTACTGTGCTAGGACCCCTGGGGAAACCTTTGAAGCTGTGAATAGTGTACACGATGACAGGGATGAACATAAGAAGGTAGCAGGCCACCGATGTTGTTTAGCTTAGTTGTATAAAACTATCATGTGTATAGAAGCTTAGCAATACTGGCAGCTAGAAAGATGGGAAAGCAAAGTGTGAGATGGAAGAAACACACAGATCCAGAAGGAAAAGCTTTACACTAAACCCAGTTATTTCAAAGCATTAGGGGGAGAGATGAAGAAACGGTATGGCTTGTAATTTACAGCAGAAGTACTAAGGCAGAAAAGACATTATAAAAGCATTTCATCAAGAAGACACCCATGACATAAAACTATTTAAAACAATAAATCAAAAAAATAGTCATTTTATTAGCAGTAGATATGAACTTTACACCAGATGTGAAAAAGCGGGATGGCTATGAAACCTCGAAAAGGAAAATGAGAGTAACAAAGTAAATTAATATGCAATATCAAAAAAACCTTTGAATGTAAATCAGTGATTATAAATTAATTAGGTTTTAATTTTATTAGAGCTGCACACACTTATTGTCTTGTTTTATCTTGTTTTTGGTATTATTAGGCATAACATTTTGAAATATAACTATGTACTTCCCCTCAGTTCTTGTTGCACCTTATTTATGATGACTACTTGGGCTGGTGTGAAGTGAATGCATATCCCTCAATAATGAAGTACAGGAAAGCTGGACAGAATTTTCAGAGTCACAAAGCCTGCTGTAAAAAATTCCTCATGAATCTTTTACAACTATAAGTTGTAAAGCCTGGAACAGGTAATAGCTCTACTTCTAGGGGAATTTTGGCTGAAAATATTTTTAAAAGCTCCTGAGAAAAAGAGGATGTCAGGATATATGTATGGTGGTGCTAGAAATAGTTGTTTTCATCAGGGGTAAGTTTTCTCAGTTTTTGTTTGGAATAACACTGCCACAGATGATAGCTGCTTCCTACTTACAGTCATACAATCACAGAATGTCCTGGGTTGGAAAGAACCTCACAGATCATCTAGTCCCAACCCCCTTGCTGTGGACAGGGACCTTTCAGTAGACCAGGTTGCTTAGAGCACTATCCAACATAACCTTAAACATTTCCAGGGATGGGGCATCCACAACATCTCTGGGTAGCCTGTTCCAGTGCCTCACTACCCTAACAGAAAATAGATTTTTCCTAATATCCAATCTAAACCTACTGCCTTTCAATTTGAAGGCATTCTTCTTTGTCCTGTCCCTACTTACCCTCGTAAGTAATAATCTCTCCCCCTCTTTCTTGTAGGTACTGGAAGGACAACACAGGGTTTTCTAACTCTTCCACCAATACTATTGAATTTGAGGTGTAGGTTGTGCATTACTCAGTTGTGTGGATTTCTGCAGAGGGAACAGGAGCTGGGATGGGAGATCCTCTCCCAAGATTTCTTCTTAGTTAGAGTGCAGATATTTCAAACCATTTAATTGATGGCAGAATATGGGAACAGCAAAGAGAGAAATAAACTGATGCTGGAATAACAATTGGAGGAGGAAGAGGTGTTTTCCCACTGTACAAATGTGCATAAAGAAAGAAAGAGAGGAGATTATAAAAAGTCAGAGGGGTGAGGTGGGACCTGCGAGGGCAGAAGATTAGTACAGGAATAAGACGTTTAGTGAGTGAAAAAAGCCTTTTTCTGGGGTGGAAATGCAAATGAGGTTTTCTGGATGTCACTGCTCTTCCAGTCATGGTGAGCATGTAGCTATGAAACTTGCTGCCTGTGTGACTAGTTTCCTTGTAAGATCAAGACTGTAATGACCCAGGCCATGGTCAGAGGCAATCCTTCAGCTCACAAAGTCAAGGACTGAGCAGATGGTCACTTCACAGCCCTCTAGACATCCGCAAAATACCAAGAAATGAGACCTTTTGATGCAGACTGAAAGGGGAGCAGGATTCAGTTTGTGTCTAAGCAACAAAACAGGAGAAATTTATGCAAGTAAATACAAGCTTTCCAGAACCGTGTAAAATTGTGATTAACTCTACTTCCTGGATATATCTTGTAACTTTGGTGCAGCTGTTAATGTGCTTGAGGAGCCAGTCTTGGAGCCTGGACCCCTGAGACCTGTGTAAGAGACCCAAGCCTACCTTGTAACAAGGTGAATGAATCAGCAGGGCCCTGGTGGCCTGTTTAGCAACAGCCTCTTGGTTAAAATCCTCACGTCGATGCAGACTGTTTTCACTTTCAGCAGAACAGCATTTTCCAAAAATGTGCTGATCAGCTCTAATTATCAAGGTTACAAACTGAATCACTCAAAAGGTAAGAAATGCCAGAATCTGTGCTGCCTGGGTAACCTTGCTGCTCACATGCACACCCCTTGCACATGCCTTATGATACAGTCTATAATTATCTGATTGCTTGTTATTTTTTCCCCTGTATCATTGGAGGCATGGGATGCACCTGCAGCAGGGATGAATCAGAGTTAAGTAGTGAAGGTGGTTGCTCTCCTTAGATATCCTGTTTTGGTTGGTGTAAAGACGTGTAGGCTGAAGACATTGGGGAAAGAAAGTTTAAGGCACAAATTATGGCAAAAAAAATGCTGATTTTGAATGAAGAAGACCTAACCCTAGCCAAATTTCCATCACAGGATTCCTCTAAGGTTCTGGTGAAAATCACTTAAGCTAAATTTTGGACAAGAGACCCAAACTGCTCTGAAAAGCAATGCCTCAGAAGGAGATGAAGGAGATTTATGAAGCTGAGGAATACCACCTTTATTTTGTGCTTTCTGTGTACCTCAGTTTAGACCTTGGGTTTTGATTTACAGAGCTTTGGAGCAGTCACACCTGCAACCAAAATCAATAATGGGAGCTGTACTTTGACGGCATACAGCATTGTATAGTGCAATGCTAACACCTCTGGGGGGAAAAAAATCCAAACACAGATCCTAAACACTGCTAGCTGGGAGCACAGAGCTAAAGGGAAACCTGGACCTTCATGTCCCTGTATCCTGATTCTCCACCTAGACAGTCTGAATAATAATCATATCACTCACACACCAAGGACATAATGAAAATAAATATAATGTAGATCTGAGAAGCATACAGACCGTAAAATAAAAAGCCACAAGCAAATTAATAGCTTTGTCTTCAGAGCAGAAGAGGCAAGTGGTAAATAAGGCACAAAGCCAAGAAAAGCAATGAGGAGGTGCCAGATAGCTAAACAGCTCATTACACAGCTCTGATGCGCACTGCGCCCTGAAGGAGGAAGGGATCCCAGGGAAAAATAACAGTATCTTTTCATCTAACTGAAGATTGCCTCAGAAGACGTGGGCAGAGAGAGGTGATGGCCAGTGTTTGATGACACAGTAAATCCAGTTTAAGGCTTCCTGGTACCGGAAAATAGGCACAGCACCACAATGAAAATGATGGTTCAGTTGGAATATTTTTCCAAAAAACCAAAATTTTAACAAATTTTGGGAAATAGTCACAAATTTTAAGTTCATAAACTCAGACTTTAGGTTTGTGCAAGTATTATTCTTTTAAAGAAGACAATGTGTGCCAAGGCTTGGCACTGAGTGGTTCACCTAGTTTAACATTAACAGTACTTGATTTGGAGTTTGAAGTGCTTGGTGTGCATACATTGCAATGCTAATGCTTCTGAAGGGAAAACCCAACACAGGTTCTAAACCTTAGCTTGTCTTTGTCTGCTTGATTTTGAGGAACAACCTTCATAGACTTAGCAGATTCTTCTGTTTGTTATATGGAGGCTGGGTAGAGTTGTTTGAAACAGTCCCCAGCACAGAAGCAGATAAATTTACCTGCTTGCATCACTGTATTCAGCAGACAGCTTCAAATCCTTACCCTACCATTGAAACATTTGTGTACTGAAAAATAGAATACAAAATTCCAAAAAAACTTTATTATGCTACAACTTTAGTTAAATGATTGCTATTCCCTAGTAAAAGAAAATTTGAAAAACTAGCAAGATACAATTTTATGTTTCTTTGCAGATTGTTCTTTGGAGAAATGGCTTTCTTTTGTTCCTTCTGAACACGTCCACTATTCTGAATAATCATTTGGAAGAGAAGAAAACTTAGAGTGAGGGATTTTTCAGAAAACACATTTCTTTTGCAGATTTTTCTTTGGAGAAATGGCTTTCTTTTGTTCCTTCTGAACACATCCACTATTCTGAATAATCATTTGGAAGAGAAGAAAACTTAGAGTGAGGGATTTTTCAGAAAACACATTTCTTTTGCAGATAGCCAGACTGAGAGAAGAAAAATTCTGAAAACAACATTCATTGTTATTCTTGGCCAAAATCTTCGGGGGGTTTTTTGTGTGGGTTTTTTTTTTGGTTTTTTTTTTTCCTTTTTTAACCAAGTTCATAATTTTCAACAACAAAAAAAATTCATTTTAAAGCCTGAAATACTTTTTTGTCATTTCTTTCCTCATTCAGTATAGAACTGCTCTGTGCCAATGCATTTAATCTCCCCAAAGCCAAAACTTCGGGTCAGTTTTTAACCACATTGCACATTCAATCCCTGAAACAGCAAAGACAGAAACAGAACAGCATTTCAGTAGGCAGTTACCATCAGGACATTGTGGCACACTCTAGTTTGTTGAAAAAATATAATATAATATCAAACTGAGGCAAAATCTGTTCAATTCCTTGGCTACATGAATTGCTGGATTAGACAGTGCAAGAGAGATGGAGGCTTCTCCAGCTTTTCTTGTCACTTAAGTTGCTTCCCTTGTGCCTGTGAACCAGTACAAACTTAAATATAATTAGCTAAACTTTATCTTTTTCCGCGGTAAAGTAGCACTAATTTTGACTGATTCACTGAGCTGCCCAAGGGTGTATCGCAAG